>NW_026542910.1:0-104899 GCF_028750875.1 Macrosteles quadrilineatus
AGCTTGTACACACTTGTACAAGCTTGTACACACTTGTACACCCTTGTACAAACTTGTGCACCCTTGTACACTTTTGTACACCCTTGTACACATTTGTACAACCTTGTACAAACTTGTACACACTTGTACAAACTTGTACACACTTGTACAACCTTGTACACACTTGTACAACCTTGTACACACTTGTACAACCTTGTACACACTTGTACAACCTTGTACACACTTGTACAAGCGTGTACACACTTGTACAAGCTTGTACACACTTGTACAACCTTGTACACACTTGTACAACCTTTTACACAATTGTAAAACCTTGTACACACTTGTACATTCTTGTACAAACTTGTACTTACTTGTACAACCTTGTACAAACTTGTACACACTTGTACAAACTTTTACAGCCTTGTACACATTTGTACACCCTTGTACACACTTGTACAACCTTGTACAAACCTGTACACCCTTGTACACACTTGTACAAGCTTGTACACGATTGTACACCCTTGTACACACTTGTGCACCATTGTACACACTTGTACACCCTTGTACACACTTGTACAACCTTTTACAAACTTGTACACACTTGTACAAACTTGTACATTCTTTTGTACACCCTTGTAAACACTTGTACAACCTTGTACAAACCTGTACACCCTTGTACACACTTGTACAAGCTTGTACACACTTGTACAAGCTTGTACACACTTGTACACCCTTGTACAAACTTGTGCACCCTTGTACACTTTTGTACACCCTTGTATACATTTGTACACCCTTGTATACATTTGTACAAACTTGTACAAACTTGTACACACTTGTACAAACTTGTACACCCTTGTACACACTTTACAACCTTGTACACACTTGTACAACCTTGTACAAACCTGTACACCCTTGTACACACTTGTACAAGCTTGTACACGATTGTACACTCTTGTACACACTTGTGCAACCTTGTACACACTTGTACAACCTTGTACACACTTGTACAACCTTGTACACACTTGTTCAAGCTTGTACACACTTGTACAACCTTGTACACACTTGTACACCCTTGTACACACTTGTACAACCTTTTACAAACTTGTACACACGTGTACAAAATTGTACATTCTTGTACATACTTGTACACCCTTGTACACACTTGTACAACCTTGTACAAACCTGTACACCCTTGTACACACTTGTACACCCTTGTACAAACTTGTGCACCCTTGTACACTTTTGTACACCCTTGTACACATTTGTACAACCTTGTACAAACTTGTACACACTTGTACAAACTTGTACACACTTGTACAAACTTGTGTACACTTGTACAACCTTGTACACACTTGTACAACCTTGTACACACTTGTACAACCTTGTACACACTTGTACAACCTCGTACACACTTGTACAACCTTGTACACACTTGTACAACCTTGTACACAATTGTAAAACCTTGTACACACTTGTACAACCTTGTACACACTTGTACACCCTTGTACACACTTGTACAACATTTTACATTCTTGTACATACTTGTACACCCTTGTACACACTTGTACAACCTTGTAAAAACCTGTACACCCTTGTACACACTTGTACAAGCTTGTACACACTTGTACAAGCTTGTACACACTTGTACAAGCTTGTACACACTTGTACACCCTTGTACAAACTTGTGCACCCTTGAACACTTTTGTAAACCCTTGTACACATTTGTACAACCTTGTACAAACTTAAACACACTTGTACAAACATGTACACACTTGAACAACCTTGTAAACACTTGTACAACCTTGTACACACTTGTACAAGCTTGTACACACTTGTACAACCTTGTACACACTTGTACAACCTTGTACACACTTGTACAAGCTTGTACACACTTGTACAACCTTGTACACACTTGTACAACCTTTTACACAATTGTAAAACCTTGTACACACTTGTACATTCTTGTACAAACTTGTACTTACTTGTACAACCTTGTACAAACTTGTACACACTTGTACAAACTTTTACATCCTTGTATACATTTGTACACCCTTGTACACACTTGTACAACCTTGTACAAACCTGTACACCCTTGTACACACTTGTACAAGCTTGTACACGATTGTACACCCTTGTACACACTTGTGCACCCTTGTACACACTTGTACACCCTTGTACACACTTGTACAACCTTTTACAAACTTGTACACACTTGTACAAACTTGTACATTCTTGTACATACTTGTACACCCTTGTAAACACTTGTACAACCTTGTACAAACCTGTACACCCTTGTACACACTTGTACAAGCTTGTACACACTTGTACAAGCTTGTACACACTTGTACACCCTTGTACAAACTTGTGCACCCTTGTACACTTTTGTACACCCTTGTATACATTTGTACAAACTTGTACAAACTTGTACACACTTGTACAAACTTGTACACACTTGTACAAACTTGTACACACTTGTACAAACTTGTACACCCTTGTACACACTTGTACAACCTTGTACACACTTGTACAACCTTGTACAAACCTGTACACCCTTGTACACACTTGTACAAGCTTGTACACGATTGTACACTCTTGTACACACTTGTGCAACCTTGTACACACTTGTACAACCTTGTACACACTTGTACAACCTTGTACACACTTGTTCAAGCTTGTACACACTTGTACAACCTTGTACACACTTGTACACCCTTGTACACACTTGTACATCCTTTTACTAACTTGTACACACTTGTACAAAATTGTACATTCTTGTACATACTTGTACACCCTTGTACACACTTTTACAACCTTGTACAAACCTGTACACCCTTGTACACACTTGTACAAGCTTGTACACACTTGTACAAGCTTGTACACACTTGTACACCCTTGTACAAACTTGTGCACCCTTGTACACTTTTGTACACCCTTGTACACATTTGTACAACCTTGTACAAACTTGTACAACCTTGTACAAACTTGTACACACTTGTACAAACTTGTACACACTTGTACAAACTTGTGTACACTTGTACAACCTTGTACACACTTGTACAACCTTGTACACACTTGTACAACCTTGTACACACTTGTACAACCTTGTACACACTTGTACAACCTTGTACACACTTGTACAACCTTGTACACACTTGTACACCCTTGTACACACTTGTACAAACTTGTACACATTTGTACAACCTTGTACAAACTTGTACACACTTGTACAACCTTGTACAAACTTGTACACACTTGTACACACTTTTACATCCTTGTACACATTTGTACACCCTTGTACACACTTGTACAACCTTTTACAAACTTGTACACACTTGTACAAACTTGTACATTCTTGTACATACTTGTACACCCTTGTACACACTTGTACAACCTTGTACAAACCTGTAAACCCTTGTACAAGCTTGTACACACTTGTACAAGCTTGTACACACTTGTACACCCTTGTACAAACTTGTGCACCCTTGTACACTTTTGTACACCCTTGTACACACTTGTTCAACCTTGTACAAACCTGTAAACCCTTGTACAAGCTTGTACACACTTGTACAAGCTTGTACACACTTGTACACCCTTGTACAAACTTGTGCACCCTTGTACACTTTTGTACACCCTTGTACATTTTTGTACAACCTTGTACAAACTTGTACACACTTGTACAAACTTGTACACACTTGTACAACCTTGTACACACTTGAACAACCTTGTACACACTTGTACAACCTTGTACACACTTGTACAACCTTGTACACACTTGTACAAGCGTGTACACACTTGTACAAGCTTGTACACACTTGGACAACCTTGTACACACTTGTACAACCTTTTACACAATTGTAAAACCTTGTACACACTTGTACATTCTTGTACAAACTTGTACTTACTTGTACAACCTTGTACAAACTTGTACACACTTGTACAAACTTTTACAGCCTTGTACACATTTGTACACCCTTGTACACACTTGTACAACCTTGTACAAACCTGTACACCCTTGTACACACTTGTACAAGCTTGTACACGATTGTACACCCTTGTACTCACTTGTGCACCATTGTACACACTTGTACACCCTTGTACACACTTGTACAACCTTTTACAAACTTGTACACACTTGTACAAACTTGTACATTCTTTTGTACACCCTTGTAAACACTTGTACAACCTTGTACAAACCTGTACACCCTTGTACACACTTGTACAAGCTTGTACACACTTGTACAAGCTTGTACACACTTGTACACCCTTGTACAAACTTGTGCACCCTTGTACACTTGTGTACACCCTTGTATACATTTGTACAACCTTGTACAAACTTGTACACACTTGTACAAACTTGTACACACTTGTACAAACTTGTACACCCTTGTACACACTTGTAAAACCTTGTACACACTTGTAGAACCTGGTACACAATTGTACAACTTTGTACAACCATGTACACACTTGTTCAACCTTGTACACACTTGTACAACCTTGTACACACTTGTACACCTTTGTACACACTTATACAACCTTGTACACACTTGTACAACCTTGTACACACTTGTACAACCTTGTACACACTTGTACAACCTTGTACACACTTGTACAACCTTGTAAACACTTGTACAACCTTGTAAAAACTTGTACAAGCTTGTACACGATTGTACACCCTTGTACACACTTGTGCACCCTTGTACACACTTGTACAACCTTGTACACACTTGTACAAGTGTGTACAAGGTTGTACAAGTGTGTACAAGGTTGTACAAGTGTGTACAAGTTTGTACAAGTGTGTACAAGTTTGTACAAGGTTGTACAAATGTGTACAAGGGTGTACAAAAGTGTACAAGGGTGCACAAGTTTGTACAAGGGTGTACAAGTGTGTACAAGCTTTTACAAGTGTGTACAAGCTTGTACAAGGGTTTACAGGTTTGTACAAGGTTGAACAAGTGTGTACAAGGGTGTACAAAAGTGTACAAGGGTGCACAAGTTTGTACAAGGTTGTACAAGTGTGTACAAGCTTGTACAAGTGTGTACAAGCTTATACAAGGGTTTACAGGTTTGTACAAGGTTGTACAAGTGTGTACAAGGGTGTACAAGTATGTACAAGAATGTACAAGTTTGTACAAGTGTGTACAAGTTTGTAAAAGGTTGTACAAGTGTGTACAAGGGTGTACAAATGTGTACAAGGATGTAAAAGTGTGTACAAGTGTGTACAAGTTTGTACAAGGTTGTACAAGTGTGTACAAGTTTGTACAAGGTTGTACAAATGTGTACAAGTGTGTACAAGGTTGTACAAGTGTGTTCAAGGGTGTACAAGTTTGTACAAGTGTGTACAAGGATGTAAAAGTTTGTACAAGTGTGTACAAGTTTGTACAAGGTTGTACAAGTGTGTACAAGGTTTTACAATTGTGTACAAGGTTGTACAAGTGTGTACAAGGTTGTACAAGTGTGTACAAGGTTGTACCAGTGTGTACAAGGTTGTACAAGTGTGTACAAGGTTGTACAAGTGTACACAAGTTTGTACAAGTGTGTACAAGTTTGTACAAGTGTGTACAAGTTTGTACAAGGTTGTACAAATGTGTACAAGGGTGTACAAAAGTGTACAAGGGTGCACAAGTTTGTACAAGGGTGTACAAGTGTGTTCAAGTTTGTACACACTTGTACAACCTTGTACACAATTGTAAAACCTTGTACACACTTGTACAACCTTGTACAAACTTGTACACACTTGTACAAACTTTTACATCCTTGTACACACTTGTACAAACTTGTACACCCTTTTACACACTTGTACAAGCTTGTACACACTTGTACACCCTTGTACAAACTTGTGCACCCTTGTACACTTTTGTACACCCTTGTATACATTTGTACAACCTTGTACAAACTTGTACACACTTGTACAAACTTGTACTTACTTGTACAACCTTGTACAAACTTGTACACACTTGTACAAACTTTTACATCCTTGTATACATTTGTACACCCTTGTACACACTTGTACAACCTTGTACAAACCTGTACACCCTTGTACACACTTGTACAAGCTTGTACACGATTGTACACCCTTGTACACACTTGTGCACCCTTGTACACACTTGTACACCCTTGTACACACATGTACAACCTTTTACAAACTTGTACACACTTGTACAAACTTGTACATTCTTGTACATACTTGTACACCCTTGTAAACACTTGTACAATCTTGTACAAACCTGTACACCCTTGTACACACTTGTACAAGCTTGTACACACTTGTACAAGCTTGTACACACTTGTACACCCTTGTACAAACTTGTGCACCCTTGTACACTTTTGTACACCCTTGTATACATTTGTACACCCTTGTATACATTTGTACAAACTTGTACAAACTTGTACACACTTGTACAAACTTGTACACACTTGTACAAACTTGTACACCCTTGTACACACTTTACAACCTTGTACACACTTGTACAACCTTGTACAAACCTGTACACCCTTGTACACACTTGTACAAGCTTGTACACGATTGTACACTCTTGTACACACTTGTGCAACCTTGTACACACTTGTACAACCTTGTACTCACTTGTACAACCTTGTACACACTTGTTCAAGCTTGTACACACTTGTACAACCTTGTACACACTTGTACAACCTTGTACACACTTGTTCAAGCTTGTACACACTTGTACAACCTTGTACACACTTGTACACCCTTGTACACACTTGTACAACCTTTTACAAACTTGTACACACGTGTACAAAATTGTACATTCTTGTACATACTTGTACACCCTTGTACACACTTGTACAACCTTGTACAAACCTGTACACCCTTGTACACACTTGTACACCCTTGTACAAACTTGTGCACCCTTGTACACTTTTGTACACCCTTGTACACATTTGTACAACCTTGTACAAACTTGTACACACTTGTACAAACTTGTACACACTTGTACAAACTTGTGTACACTTGTACAACCTTGTACACACTTGTACAACCTTGTACACACTTGTACAACCTTGTACACACTTGTACAACCTCGTACACACTTGTACAACCTTGTACACACTTGTACAACCTTGTACACAATTGTAAAACCTTGTACACACTTGTACAACCTTGTACACACTTGTACACCCTTGTACACACTTGTACAACATTTTACATTCTTGTACATACTTGTACACCCTTGTACACACTTGTACAACCTTGTAAAAACCTGTACACCCTTGTACACACTTGTACAAGCTTGTACACACTTGTACAAGCTTGTACACACTTGTACAAGCTTGTACACACTTGTACACCCTTGTACAAACTTGTGCACCCTTGAACACTTTTGTAAACCCTTGTACACATTTGTACAACCTTGTACAAACTTAAACACACTTGTACAAACATGTACACACTTGAACAACCTTGTACACACTTGTACAACCTTGTACACACTTGTACAAGCTTGTACACACTTGTACAACATTGTACACACTTGTACAACCTTTTACACAATTGTAAAACTTTGTACACACTTGTACATTCTTGTACAAACTTGTACTTACTTGTACAACCTTGTACAAACTTGTACACACTTGTACAAACTTTTACATCCTTGTATACATTTGTACACCCTTGTACACACTTGTACAACCTTGTACAAACCTGTACACCCTTGTACACACTTGTACAAGCTTGTACACGATTGTACAACCTTGTACACACTTGTGCACCCTTGTACACACTTGTACACCCTTGTACACACTTGTACAACCTTTTACAAACTTGTACACACTTGTACAAACTTGTACATTCTTGTACATACTTGTACACCCTTGTAAACACTTGTACAACCTTGTACAAACCTGTACACCCTTGTACACACTTGTACAAGCTTGTACACACTTGTACAAGCTTGTACACACTTGTACACCCTTGTACAAACTTGTGCACCCTTGTACACTTTTGTACACCCTTGTATACATTTGTACAAACTTGTACAAACTTGTACACACTTGTACAAACTTGTACACACTTGTACAAACTTGTACACCCTTGTACACACTTGTACAACCTTGTACACACTTGTACAACCTTGTACAAACCTGTACACCCTTGTACACACTTGTACAAGCTTGTACACGATTGTACACTCTTGTACACACTTGTGCAACCTTGTACACACTTGTACAACCTTGTACACACTTGTACAACCTTGTACACACTTGTTCAAGCTTGTACACACTTGTACAACCTTGTACACACTTGTACACCCTTGTACACACTTGTACATCCTTTTACTAACTTGTACACACTTGTACAAAATTGTACATTCTTGTACATACTTGTACACCCTTGTACACACTTTTACAACCTTGTACAAACCTGTACACCCTTGTACACACTTGTACAAGCTTGTACACACTTGTACAAGCTTGTACACACTTGTACACCCTTGTACAAACTTGTGCACCCTTGTACACTTTTGTACACCCTTGTACACATTTGTACAACCTTGTACAAACTTGTACAACCTTGTACAAACTTGTACACACTTGTACAAACTTGTACACACTTGTACAAACTTGTGTACACTTGTACAACCTTGTACACACTTGTACAACCTTGTACACACTTGTACAACCTTGTACACACTTGTACAACCTTGTACACACTTGTACAACCTTGTACACAATTGTAAAACCTTGTAAACACTTGTACAACCTTGTACAAACTTGTACACACTTGTACAAACTTTTACATCCTTGTACACACTTGTACAAACTTGTACACCCTTGTACACACTTGTACAACCTTGTACACACTTGTACACATTTGTACAACCTTGTACAAACTTGTACACACTTGTACAACCTTGTACAAACTTGTACACACTTGTACACACTTTTACATCCTTGTACACATTTGTACACCCTTGTACACACTTGTACAACCTTTTACAAACTTGTACACACTTGTACAAACTTGTACATTCTTGTACATACTTGTACACCCTTGTACTCACTTGTACAACCTTGTACAAACCTGTAAACCCTTGTACAAGCTTGTACACACTTGTACAAGCTTGTACACACTTGTACACCCTTGTACAAACTTGTGCACCCTTGTACACTTTTGTACACCCTTGTACACACTTGTTCAACCTTGTACAAACCTGTAAACCCTTGTACAAGCTTGTACACACTTGTACAAGCTTGTACACACTTGTACACCCTTGTACAAACTTGTGCACCCTTGTACACTTTTGTACACCCTTGTACACATTTGTACAACCTTGTACAAACTTGTACACACTTGTACAAACTTGTACACACTTGTACAACCTTGTACACACTTGTACAACCTTGTACACACTTGTACAACCTTGTACACACTTGTACAACCTTGTACACACTTGTACAAGCGTGTACACACTTGTACAAGCTTGTACACACTTGGACAACCTTGTACACACTTGTACAACCTTTTACACAATTGTAAAACCTTGTACACACTTGTACATTCTTGTACAAACTTGTACTTACTTGTACAACCTTGTACAAACTTGTACACACTTGTACAAACTTTTACAGCCTTGTACACATTTGTACACCCTTGTACACACTTGTACAACCTTGTACAAACCTGTACACCCTTGTACACACTTGTACAAGCTTGTACACGATTGTACACCCTTGTACTCACTTGTGCACCATTGTACACACTTGTACACCCTTGTACACACTTGTACAACCTTTTACAAACTTGTACACACTTGTACAAACTTGTACATTCTTTTGTACACCCTTGTAAACACTTGTACAACCTTGTACAAACCTGTACACCCTTGTACACACTTGTACAAGCTTGTACACACTTGTACAAGCTTGTACACACTTGTACACCCTTGTACAAACTTGTGCACCCTTGTACACTTGTGTACACCCTTGTATACATTTGTACAACCTTGTACAAACTTGTACACACTTGTACAAACTTGTACACACTTGTACAAACTTGTACACCCTTGTACACACTTGTAAAACCTTGTACACACTTGTACAACCTGGTACACAATTGTACAACTTTGTACAACCATGTACACACTTGTACAACCTTGTACACACTTGTACAACCTTGTACACACTTGTACACCTTTGTACACACTTATACAACCTTGTACACACTTGTACAACCTTGTACACACTTGTACAACCTTGTAAACACTTGTACAACCTTGTAAAAACTTGTACAAGCTTGTACACGATTGTACACCCTTGTACACACTTGTGCACCCTTGTACACACTTGTACAACCTTGTACACACTTGTACACACTTGTGCACCCTTGTACACACTTGTACAACCTTGTACACACTTGTACAAGTGTGTACAAGGTTGTACAAGTGTGTACAAGTTTGTACAAGTGTGTACAAGTTTGTACAAGGTTGTACAAATGTGTACAAGGGTGTACAAAAGTGTACAAGGGTGCACAAGTTTGTACAAGGGTGTACAAGTGTGTACAAGCTTTTACAAGTGTGTACAAGCTTGTACAAGGGTTTACAGGTTTGTACAAGGTTGAACAAGTGTGTACAAGGGTGTACAAAATTGTACAAGGGTGCACAAGTTTGTACAAGGGTGTACAAGTGTGTACAAGCTTGTACAAGTGTGTACAAGCTTGTACAAGGGTTTACAGGTTTGTACAAGGTTGTACAAGTGTGTACAAGGGTGTACAAGTATGTACAAGAATGTACAAGTTTGTACAAGTGTGTACAAGTTTGTAAAAGGTTGTACAAGTGTGTACAAGGGTGTACAAATGTGTACAAGGATGTAAAAGTGTGTACAAGTGTGTACAAGTTTGTACAAGGTTGTACAAGTGTGTACAAGTTTGTACAAGGTTGTACAAATGTGTACAAGTGTGTACAAGGTTGTACAAGTGTGTTCAAGGGTGTACAAGTTTGTACAAGTGTGTACAAGGATGTAAAAGTTTGTACAAGTGTGTACAAGTTTGTACAAGGTTGTACAAGTGTGTACAAGGTTTTACAATTGTGTACAAGGTTGTACAAGTGTGTACAAGGTTGTACAAGTGTGTACAAGGTTGTACCAGTGTGTACAAGGTTGTACAAGTGTGTACAAGGTTGTACAAGTGTACACAAGTTTGTACAAGTGTGTACAAGTTTGTACAAGTGTGTACAAGTTTGTACAAGGTTGTACAAATGTGTACAAGGGTGTACAAAAGTGTACAAGGGTGCACAAGTTTGTACAAGGGTGTACAAGTGTGTTCAAGCTTGTACAAGTGTGTACAAGCTTGTACAAGTGTCTACAAGGGTGTACAGGTTTGTACAAGGTTGTACAAGTGTGTACAAGGGTGTACAAGTATGTACAAGAATGTACAATTTTGTACAAGTGTGTACAAGTTTGTAAAAGGTTGTACAAGTGTGTACAAGGGTGTACAAGTGTGTACAAGGTTGTACAAGTGTGTACAAGCTTGAACAAGTGTGTACAAGGTTGTACAAGTGTGTACAAGGTTGTACAAGTGTGTACAAGGTTGCACAAGTGTGTACAAGAGTGTACAATCGTGTACAAGCTTGTACAAGTGTGTACAAGGGTGTACAGGTTTGTACAAGGTTGTACAAGTGTGTACAAGGTTGTACAAGTGTGTACAAGGGTGTACAAGTTTGTACAAGTGTGTACAAGTTTGTACAAGTGTGTACAAGTTTGTACAAGTTTGTACAAATGTATACAAGGGTGTACAAAAGTGTACAAGTGTGCACAAGTTTGTACAAGGGTGTACAAGTGTGTACAAGCTTGTACAAGTGTGTACAAGCTTGTACAAGTGTGTACAAGGGTGTACAGGTTTGTACAAGGTTGTACAAGTGTTTACAAGGGTGTACAAGTATGTACAAGAATGTACAAGTTTGTACAAGTGTGTACAAGTTTGTAAAAGGTTGTACAAGTTTGTAAAAGGTTGTACAAGTGTGTACAAGGGTGAACAAGTGTGTACAAGGGTGCACAAGTGTGTACAAGGGTGTAAAATCGTGTACAAGCTTGTACAAGTGTGTACAAGGGTGTACAGGTTTGTACAAGGTTGTACAAGTAAGTACAAGTTTGTACAAGAATGTACAAGTGTGTACAAGGTTTTACAATTGTGTAAAAGGTTGTACAAGTGTGTACAAGGTTGTACAAGTGTGTACAAGCTTGTACAAGTGTGTACAAGGTTGTACAAGTGTGTACAAGCTTGTACAAGTGTGTACAAGGTTGTACAAGTGTGTACAAGGTTGTTCAAGTGTGTACATGTTTGTACAAGTGTGTTTAAGTTTGTACAAGGTTGTACAAATGTGTACAAGGGTGTACAAAAGTGTTCAAGGGTGCACAAGTTTGTACAAGGGTGTACAAGTGTGTACAAGCTTGTACAAGTGTGTACAAGCTTGTACACACTTGTACAAGCTTGTACAATTGTGTACAAGGGTGTACAGGTTTGTACAAGGTTGTACAAGTGTGTACAAGGGTGTACAAGTATGTACAAGAATGTAAAATTTTGTACAAGTGTGTACAAGGGTGTACAAGTGTGTACAAGGTTGTACAAGTGTGTACAAGGTTTTACAATTGTGTACAAGGTTGTACAAGTTTGTAAAAGGTTGTACAAGTGTGTACGAGGTTGTACAAGTGTGTACAAGGTTGTACAAGTGAGTACAAGGTTGTACAAGTGTGTACAAGGTTGTACAAGTGTGTACAAGGTTGTACAAGTGTACACAAGTTTGTACAAGTGTGTACAAGTTTGTACAAGTGTGTACAAGTTTGTACAAGGTTGTACAAATGTGTACAAGGGTGTACAAAAGTGTACAAGGGTGCACAAGTTTGTACAAGGGTGTACAAGTGTGTACAAGCTTGTACAAGTGTGTACAAGCTTGTACAAGTGTGTACAAGGGCGTACAGGTTTGTACAAGGTTGTACAAGTGTGTACAAGGGTGTACAAGTATGTACAAGAATGTACAATTTTGTACAAGTGTGTACAAGTTTGTTAAAGGTTGTACAAGTGTGTACAAGGGTGTACAAGTGTGTACAAGGTTGTACAAGTGTGTACAAGCTTGAACAAGTGTGTACAAGGTTGTACAAGTGTGTACAAGGTTGTACAAGTGTGTACAAGTTTGTACAAGTGTGTACAAGAGTTTACAAGTGTGTACAAGGTTGTACAAGTGTGTACAAGTGTGTACAAGTTTGTACAAGTGTGTACAAGTTTGTACAAGTGTGTACAAGTTTGTACAAGTTTGTACAAATGTATACAAGGGTGTACAAAAGTGTACAAGGGTGCACAAGTTTGTACAATGGTGTACAAGTGTGTACAAGCTTGTACAAGTGTGTACAAGCTTGTACAAGTGTGTACAAGGGTGTACAGGTTTGTACAAGATTGTACAAGAATTTTTTCAAGGGTGTACAAGTATGTACAAGAATGTACAAGTTTGTACAAGTGTGTACAAGTTTGTAAAAGGTTGTACATGTGTGTACAAGGGTGTACAAGTGTGTACAAGGGTGCACAAGTGTGTACAAGGGTGTACAATCGTGTACAAGCTTGTACAAGTGTGTACAAGGGTGTACAGGTTTGTACAAGGTTGTACAAGTGTGTACAAGGGTGTACAAATGTATACAAGGATGTAAAAGTTTGTACAAGTGTGTACAAGTTTGTACAAGGTTGTACAAGTAAGTACAAGTTTGTACAAGAATTTACAAGTGTGTACAAGGTTTTACAATTGTGTAAAAGGTTGTAAAAGTGTGTACAAGGTTGTACAAGTGTGTACAAGCTTGTACAAGTGTGTACAAGGTTGTACAAGTGTGTACAAGGTTGTACAAGTGTGTACAAGGTTGTACAAGTGTGTACAAGGTTGTACAAGTGTGTACAAGGTTGTACAAGTGTGTACAAGCTTGTACAAGTGTGTACAAGGTTGTACAAGTGTGTACAAGGTTGTTCAAGTGTGTACATGTTTGTACAAGTGTGTTTAAGTTTGTACAAGGTTGTACAAATGTGTACAAGGGTGTACAAAAGTGTTCAAGGGTGCACAAGTTTGTACAAGGGTGTACAAGTGTGTACAAGCTTGTACAAGTGTGTACAAGCTTGTACAAGTGTGTACAAGCTTGTACAAGTGTGTACAAGGGTGTACAGGTTTGTACAAGGTTGTACAAGTGTGTACAAGGGTGTACAAGTATGTACAAGAATGTAAAATTTTGTACAAGTGTGTACAAGGGTGTACAAGTGTGTACAAGGTTGTACAAGTGTGTACAAGGTTTTACAATTGTGTACAAGGTTGTACAAGTGTGTACAAGGTTGTACAAGTGTGTACGAGGTTGTACAAGTGTGTACAAGTTTGTACAAGTGTGTAAAAGTTTGTACAAGGTTGTACAAATAAGACATCCCTCTAAATAACAAGACATCCCTCAAAATATTATGAAATCCCTCTAAATAACAAGACATCCCTCTAAATAACAAGACATCCCTCTAATAAACTAGACATTCCGCTAAATATTAAGACATCCCTCTAAATAACAAGACATCCCTCCAAATACCAAGACATCCCTCTAAATATTAAGACATCCCTCCAAATAACAAGACAACCCTTTAAAAAACAAGACATCCCTCTAAATAACAAGACATCCCTCTAAATAACAAGACATCCCTCTAAATAACAAGACATCCCTCTAAATATTAAGACATCCCTCCAAATAACAAGACATCCCTCTAAATGTTAAGACATCCCTCTAAATAACAAGACATCCCTCTAAATATTAAGACATCCCTTTAAATAACAAGACATCTCTCTAAATAACAAGACATCCCTCTAAATAACAAGACATCCCACTAAATAACAAGACGTCCCTCTAAATAACAAGACATCCCTTTTAAATAACAAGACATTCCTCTAAATAACAAGACATCCCTCTAAATAACAAGACATCCCTCCAAATAAAAAGACATCCCTCTAAATAGCAAGACATCCCTCTAAATAACAAGATATCCCTCTAAATAACAAGACATTCCTCCAAATAACAAGACTTCCCTCCAAATAAGAAGACATCCCTCTAAATAACAAGACATCCCTCTAAATAACAAGACATCCCTCTAAATACCAAGACAACCCTCTAAAAAACAAGACATCCCTCCAAATAACAAGACAACCCTCTAAAAAACAAGACATCCCTCTAAATAAAAAGACATCTCTCCAAATAACAAGACATCCCTCTAAATAACAAGACATCCCACTAAAAAACAAGACATCCCTCTAAATATTAAGACATCCCTCTAAATAACAAGACATCCCTCCAAATATGAAGACATCCCTCTAAATAACAAGACATCCCTCTAAATAACAAGACATCCCTCTAAATAACAAGACATCTCTCTAAATATTAAGACATCCCTTCAAATAGCAAGACATCCCTCTAAATAACAAGACATCCCTCTAAATAACGAGACATCCCTCTAAATAACAAGACATCCCTCTAAAAAACAAGACATCCCTCTAAATATTAAGACATCAATCTAAATAACAAGACATCCCTCCAAATAACAAGACAACCCTCTAAAAAACAAAAAAACCCTCTAAATAACAAGACATCTCTCTAAAAAACAAGACATCCCTCTAAATATCAAGACATCCCTCTAAATAACAAGACATCCATCTATATAACAAGACATTCCTCTAAATATTAAGACATCCCTCTAAATAACAAGACATACCTATAAATAACAAGACATCCCTTTAAATAACAAGACATCCCATCTAAATTACAACACAACCCTCTAAAAAACAAGACATCCCTCCAAATAAAAAGACAACCCTCTAAAAAACAAGACATCCCTCTACATAACAAGACATCCCTCTAAATAACAAGACATCCCTCTAATAAACTAGACATTCCGCTAAATATTAAGACATCCCTCTAAATAACAAGACATCCCTCTAAATACCAAGACATCCCTCTAAATATTAAGACATCCCTCCAAATAACAAGACAACCCTTTAAAAAACAAGACATCCCTCTAAATAACAAGACATCCCTCTAAATAACAAGACATCCCTCTAAATAACAAGACATCCATCTAAATATTAAGACATCCCTTCAAATAACAAGACATCCCTCTAAATATTAAGACATCCCTTTAAATAACAAGACATCTCTCTAAATAACAAGACATCCCTCTAAATAACAAGACATCCCACTAAATAACAAGACATCCCTCTAAATAACAAGACATCCCTTTTAAATAACAAGACATTCCTCTAAATAACAAGACATCCCTCTAAATAACAAGACATCCCTCCAAATAAAAAGACATCCCTCTAAATAGCAAGACATCCCTCTAATAAACAAGACATTCCGCTAAATATTAAGACATCCCTCTAAATAACAAGACATCCCTCTAAATATTAAGACATCCCTTTAAATAACAAGACATCTCTCTAAATAACAAGACATCCCACTAAATAACAAGACATCCCTCTAAATAACAAGACATCCCTTTTAAATAACAAGACATTCCTCTAAATAACAAGACATCCCTCTAAATAACAAGACATCCCTCCAAATAAAAAGACATCCCTCTAAATAGCAAGACATCCCTCTAATAAACAAGACATTCCGCTAAATATTAAGACATCCCTCTAAATAACAAGACATCCCTCTAAATATTAAGACATCCCTTTAAATAACAAGACATCTCTCTAAATAACAAGACATCTCACTAAATAACAAGACATCCCTCTAAATAACAAGACATCCCTTTTAAATAACAAGACATTCCTCTAAATAACAAGACATCCCTCTAAATAACAAGACATCCCTCCAAATAAAAAGACATCCCTCTAAATAACAAGACATCCCATCTAAATTACAAGACAACCCTCTAAAAAACAAGACATCCCTCCAAATAACAAGACAACCCTCTAAAAAACAAGACATCCCTCTAAATAAAAAGACATCTCTCCAAATAACAAGACATCCCTCTAAATAACAAGACATCCCACTAAAAAACAAGACATCCCTCTAAATATTAAGACATCCCTTTAAATAACAAGACATCCCTCCAAATATTAAGACATCCCTCTAAATAACAAGACATCCCTCTAAATAACAAGACATCCCTCTAATAAACTAGACATTCCGCTAAATATTAAGACATCCCTCTAAATAACAAGACATCCCTCTAAATACCAAGACATCCCTCTAAATATTAAGACATCCCTCCAAATAACAAGAAAACCCTTTAAAAAACAAGACATCCCTCTAAATAACAAGACATCCCTCTAAATAACAAGACATCCCTTTAAATATTAAGACATCCCTCCAAATAACAAGACATCCCTCTAAATATTAAGACATCCCTCTAAATAACAAGACATCCCTCTAAATATTAAGACATCCCTTTAAATAACAAGACATCCCTCTAAATAACAAGACATCCCTCTAAATAACAAGACATCCCACTAAATAACAAGACGTCCCTCTAAATAACAAGACATCCCTTTTAAATAACAAGACATTCCTCTAAATAACAAGACATCCCTCTAAATAACAAGACATCCCTCCAAATAAAAAGACATCCCTCTAAATAGCAAGACATCCCTCTAAATAACAAGACATCCCTCCAAATAACAAGATATCCCTCTAAATAACAAGACATTCCTCCAAATAACAAGACTTTCCTCCAAATAAGAAGACATCCTTCTAAATAACAAGACATCCCTCTAAATAACAAGACATCCCTCTAAATACCAAGACATCCCTCTAAATATTAAGACATCCCTCCAAATAACAAGACAACCCTTTAAAAAACAAGACATCCCTCTAAATAACAAGACATCCCTCTAAATATTAAGACATCCCTTTAAATAACAAGACATCTCTCTAAATAACAAGACATCCCTCTAAATAACAAGACATCCCTCTAAATATTAAGACATCCCTCCAAATAACAAGACATCCCTCTAAATATTAAGACATCCCTCTAAATAAAAAGACATCCCTCTAAATATTAAGACATCCCTTTAAATAACAAGACATCTCTCTAAATAACAAGACATCCCTCTAAATAACAAGACATCCCACTAAATAACAAGACATCCCTCTAAATAACAAGACATCCCTTTTAAATAACAAGACATTCCTCTAAATAACAAGACATCCCTCTAAATAACAAGACATCCCTCCAAATAACAAGAAATCCCTCAAAATAGCAAGACATCCCTCTAAATATTAAGACATCCCTTCAAATAACATGACGACTCTCTAAATAACAAGACATCCCTCTAAATAACAAGACATCCCACTAAATAAAAAGACATCCCTCTAAATAACTAGACATCCCTCCAAATACCAAGACATCCCTCTAAATAACAAGACATCCCTCTAAATAAAAAGACATCCCTCTAAATAACTAGACATCCCTCCAAATACCAAGACATCCCTCTAAATAACAAGACATCCCTCTAAATAACAAGACATACCTCCAAATAACAAGACATCCCTCTAAATTATAAGACATCCCTCTTAAAACAAGCATCCCTCCAAATAACAAGACATCCCTCTAAATAACAAGACATCCCTCCAAATATGAAGACATCCCTCCAAATATGAAGACATCCCTCTAAATAACAAGACATCCCTCTAAATAACAAGACATCCCTCTAAATAACAAGACATCTCTCTAAATATTGAGACATCCCTTCAAATAACAAGACATCCCTCTAAATAACAAGACATCCCTCTAAATAACAAGACATCCCTCTAAATAACAAGACATCCCTCTAAAAAACAAGACATCCCTCTAAATATTAAGACATCAATCTAAATAACAAGACATCCCTCCAAATAACAAGACAACCCTCTAAAAAACAAAAAAACCCTCTAAATAACAAGACATTCCTCTAAATAACAAGACATCCCTCTAAATAACAAGACATCCCTCTAAATAACAAGACATACCTCTAATAAACTAGACATTCCGTTAAATATTAAGACATCCCTCTAAATAACAAGACATCCCTCCAAATACCAAGACATCCCTCTAAATATCAAGACATCCCTCCAAATAACAAGAAAACCCTTTAAAAAACAAGACATCCCTCTAAATAACAAGACATCCCTCTAAATAACAAGACATCCCTCTAAATATTAAGACATCCCTCCAAATAACAAGACATCCCTCTAAATATTAAGACATCCCTCTAAATAACAAGACATCCCTCTAAATATTAAGACATCCCTTTAAATAACAAGACATCTCTCTAAATAACAAGACATCCCTCTAAATAACAAGACATCCCACTAAATAACAAGACGTCCCTCTAAATAACAAGACATCCCTTTTAAATAACAAGACATTCCTCTAAATAACAAGACATCCCTCTAAATAACAAGACATCCCTCCAAATAACAAGAAATCCCTCAAAATAGCAAGACATCCCTCTAAATATTAAGACATCCCTTCAAATAACAAGACATCCCTCTAAAGAACAAGACATCCCTCTAAATAACAAGACATCCCTCTAAATAAAAAGACATCCCTCTAAATAACTAGACATCCCTCCAAATAACAAGATATCCCTCTAAATAACAAGACATTCCTCCAAATAACAAGACTTCCCTCCAAATAAGAAGACATCCCTCTAAATAACAAGACATCCCTCTAAATATTAAGACATCCCTTTAAATAACAAGACATCTCTCTAAATAACAAGACATCCCTCTAAATAACAAGACATCCCACTAAATAACAAGACATCCCTCTAAATAACAAGACATCCCTTTTAAATAACAAGACATTCCTCTAAATAACAAGACATCCCTCTAAATAACAAGACATCCCTCCAAATAACAAGAAATCCCTCAAAATAGCAAGACATCCCTTTAAATATTAAGACATCCCTTCAAATAACAAGACATCCCTCTAAATAACAAGACATCCCTCTAAATAACAAGACATCCCTCTAAATAAAAAGACATCCCTCTAAATAACTAGACATCCCTCCAAATACCAAGACATCCCTCTAAATAACAAGACATCCCTCTAAATAAAAAGACATCCCTCTAAATAACTAGACATCCCTCCAAATACCAAGAGATCCCTCTAAATAACAAGACATCCCTCTAAATAACAAGACATACCTCCAAATAACAAGACATCCCTCTAAATTATAAGACATCCCTCTTAATAACAAGCATCCCTCCAAATAACAAGACATCCCTCTAAATAACAAGACATCCCTCCAAATATGAAGACATCCCTCCAAATATGAAGACATCCCTCTAAATAACAAGACATCCCTCTAAATAACAAGACATCCCTCTAAATAACAAGACATCTCTCTAAATATTAAGACATCCCTTCAAATAACAAGACATCCCTCTAAATAACAAGACATCCCTCTAAATAACAAGACACCCCTATAAATAACAAGACATCCCTCTAAATAACAAGACATCCCTCTAAATAACAAGACATCCCTTTTAAATAACAAGACATTCCTCTAAATAACAAGACATCCCTCTAAATAACAAGACATCCCTCCAAATAAAAAGACATCCCTCTAAATATTAAGACATCAATCTAAATAACAAGACATCCCTCCAAATAACAAGACAACCCTCTAAAAAACAAAAAAACCCTCTAAATAACAAGACATCTCTCTAAAAAACAAGACATCCCTCTAAATATCAAGACATCCCTCTAAATAACAAGACATCCATCTATATAACAAGATATTCCTCTAAATATTAAGACATTCCTCTAAATAACAAGACATACCTGTAAATATCAAGACATCCCTCTAAATAACAAGACATCCCATCTAAATTACAAGACAACCCTCTAAAAAACAAGACATCCCTTAAGACATTCCGCTAAATATTAAGACATCCCTCTAAATAACAAGACATCCCTCTAAATACCAAGACATCCCTCTAAATATTAAGACATCCCTCCAAATAACAAGACAACCCTTTAAAAAATAAGACATCCCTCTAAATAACAAGACATCCCTCTAAATAACAAGACATCCCTCTAAATAACAAGACATCCCTCTAAATATTAAGACATCCCTTCAAATAACAAGACATCCCTCTAAATATTAAGACATCCCTCTAAATAACAAGACATCCCTCTAAATATTAAGACATCCCTTTAAATAACAAGACATCTCTCTAAATAACAAGACATCCCTCTAAATAACAAGACATCCCACTAAATAACAAGACGTCCCTCTAATAAACAAGACATTCCGCTAAATATTAAGACATCCCTCTAAATAACAAGACATCCCATCTTAATTACAAGACAACCCTCTAAAAAACAAGACATCCCTACAAAAACCAAGACAACCCTCTAAAAAACAAGACATCCCTCTAAATAAAAAGACATCTCTCCAAATAACAAGACATCCCTCTAAATAACAAGACATCCCACTAAAAAACAAGACATCCCTCTAAATATTAAGACATCCCTCTAAATAACAAGACATCCCTCCAAATATTAAGACATCCCTCTAAATAACAAGACATCCCTCTAAATAACAAGACATCCCTCTAATAAACTAGACATTCCGCTAAACATTAAGACATCCCTCTAAATAACAAGACATCCCTCCAAATACCAAGACATCCCTCTACATATTAAGACATCCCTCCAAATAACAAGACAACCCTTTAAAAAACAAGACATCCCTCTAAATAACAAGACATCCCTCTAAATAACAAGACATCCCTCTAAATATTAAGACATCCCTCCAAATAACAAGACATCCCTCTAAATATTAAGACATCCCTCTAAATAACAAGACATCCCTCTAAATATTAAGACATCCCTTTAAATAACAAGACATCTCTCTAAATAACAAGACATCCCTCTAAATAACAAGACGTCCCTCTAAATAACAAGACATCCCTTTTAAATAACAAGACATTCCTCTAAATAACAAGACATCCCTCTAAATAACAAGACATCCCTCCAAATAAAAAGACATCCCTCTAAATAGCAAGACATCCCTCTAAATAACAAGACATCCCTCCAAATAACAAGATATCCCTCTAAATAACAAGACATTCCTCCAAATAACAAGACTTCCCTCCAAATAAGAAGACATCCCTCTAAATAACAAGACATCCCTCTAAATAACAAGACATCCCTCTAAATACCAAGACATCCCTCTAAATATTAAGACATCCCTCCAAATAACAAGACAACCCTTTAAAAAACAAGACATCCCTCTAAATAACAAGAGATCCCTCTAAATATTAAGACATCCCTTCAAATAACAAGACATCCCTCTAAATATTAAGACATCCCTCTAAATAACAAGACATCCCTCTAAATATTAAGACATCCCTTTTAAATAACAAGACATTCCTCTAAATAACAAGACATCCCTCTAAATAACAAGACATCCCTCCAAATAAAAAGACATCCCTCTAAATAGCAAGACATCCCTCTAAATAACAAGACATCCCTCCAAATAACAAGATATCCCTCTAAATAACAAGACATTCCTCCAAATAACAAGACTTCCCTCCAAATAAGAAGACATCACTCTAAATAACAAGACATCCCACTAAAAAACAAGACATCCTTCTAAATAACAAGACATCCCTTTTAAATAACAAGACATTCCTCTAAATAACAAGACATCCCTCTAAATAACAAGACATCCCTCCAAATAACAAGAAATCCCTCAAAAAAGCAAGACATCCCTCTAAATATTACGACATCCCTTCAAATAACAAGACATCCCTCTAAATAACAAGACATCCCTCTAAATAACAAGACATCCCTCTAAATAAATAGACATCCCTCTAAAAAACTAGACATCCCTCCAAATACCAAGACATCCCTCTAAATAACAAGACATCCCTCTAAATAACAAGACATACCTCCAAATAACGAAACATCTCTCTAAATTATAAGACATCCCTCTTAATAACAAGCATCCCTCCAAATAACAAGACATCCCTCTAAATAACAAGACATCCCTCCAAATATGAAGACATCCCTCTAAATAACAAGACATCCCTCCAAATAACAAGATATCCCTCTAAATAACAAGACATTCCTCCAAATAACAAGACTTTCCTCCAAATAAGAAGACATCCTTCTAAATAACAAGACATCCCTCTAAATAACAAGACATCCCTCTAAATAACAAGACATCCCTCTAAATATTAAGACATCCCTCCAAATAACAAGACATCCCTCTAAATATTAAGACATCCCTCTAAATAACAAGACATCCCTCTAAATATTAAGACATCCCTTTAAATAACAAGTCATCTCTCTAAATAACAAGACATCCCTCTAAATAACAAGACATCCCACTAAATAACAAGACGTCCCTCTAAATAACAAGACATCCCTTTTAAATAACAAGACATTCCTCTAAATAACAAGACATCCCTCTAAATAACAAGACATCCCTCCAAATAAAAAGACATCCCTCTAAATAGCAAGACATCCCTCTAAATAACAAGACATCCCTCCAAATAACAAGATATCCCTCTAAATAACAAGACATTCCTCCAAATAACAAGACTTCCCTCCAAATAAGAAGACATCCCCCTAAATAACAAGACATCCCTCTAAATAACAAGACATCCCTCTAAATACCAAGACATCCCTCTAAATATTAAGACATCCCTCCAAATAACAAGACAACCCTTTAAAAAACAAGACATCCCTCTAAATAACAAGACATCCCTCTAAATAACAAGACATCCCTCTAAATATTAAGACATCCCTTCAAATAACAAGACATCCCTCTAAATATTAAGACATCCCTCTAAATAACAAGACATCCCTCTAAATATTAAGACATCCCTTTTAAATAACAAGACATTCCTCTAAATAACAAGACATCCCTCTAAATAACAAGACATCCCTCCAAATAAAAAGACATCCCTCTAAATAGCAAGACATCCCTCTAAATAACAAGACATCCCTCCAAATAACAAGATATCCCTCTAAATAACAAGACATTCCTCCAAATAACAAGACTTCCCTCCAAATAAGAAGACATCACTCTAAATAACAAGACATCCCACTAAAAAACAAGACATCCTTCTAAATAACAAGACATCCCTTTTAAATAACAAGACATTCCTCTAAATAACAAGACATCCCTCTAAATAACAAGACATCCCTCCAAATAACAAGAAATCCCTCAAAAAAGCAAGACATCCCTCTAAATATTAAGACATCCCTTCAAATAACAAGACATCCCTCTAAATAACAAGACATCCCTCTAAATAACAAGACATCCCTCTAAATAAAAAGACATCCCTCTAAATAACTAGACATCCCTCCAAATACTAAAACATCCCTCTAAATAACAAGACATCCCTCTAAATAACAAGACATACCTCCAAATAACGAAACATCTCTCTAAATTATAAGACATCCCTCTTAATAACAAGCATCCCTCCAAATAACAAGACATCCCTCTAAATAACAAGACATCTCTCTAAATATTAAGACATCCCTTCAAATAACAAGACATCCCTCTAAATAACAAGACATCCCTCTAAATAACAAGACATCCCTTTAAATAACAAGACATCTCTCTAAATAACAAGACATCCCTCTAAATAACAAGACATCCCACTAAATAACAAGACATCCCTCTAAATAACAAGACATCCCTTTTAAATAACAAGACATTCCTCTAAATAACAAGACATCCCTCTAAATATTAAGACATCCCTCTAAATAACAAGACATCCCTCCAAATAAAAAGACATCCCTCTAAATAGCAAGACATCCCTCTAATAAACAAGACATTCCGCTAAATATTAAGACATCCCTCTAAATAACAAGACATCCCATCTAAATTACAAGAAAACCCTCTAAAAAACAAGACAACCCTCTAAAAAACAAGACATCCCTCTAAATAAAAAGACATCTTAGACACAAGTGTGTACAAGGTTGTACAAGTGTGTACAAGGTTGTACAAGTGTGTACAAGGTTGTACAAGTGTGTACAAGGTTGTACAAGTGTGTACAAGGTTGTACAAGTGTGTACAAGGTTGTACAAGTGTGTACAAGGTTGTACAAGGTTGTACAATTGTGTACAAGGTTGTACAAGTGTGTACAAGGTTGTACAAGTGTGTACAAGGGTGTACAAGTTTGTACAAGTGTGTACAAGTTTGTACAAGTGTGCACAAGTTTGTACAAGGTTGTACAAATGTATACAAGGGTGCACAAAAGTGTACAAGGGTGCACAAGTTTGTACAAGGGTGTACAAGTGTGTACAAGCTTGTACAAGTGTGTACAAGGGTGTACAGGTTTGTACAAGGTTGTACAAGTGTTTACAAGGGTGTACAAGTATGTACAAGAATGTACAAGTTTGTACAAGTGTGTACAAGTTTGTAAAAGGTTGTACAAGTGTGTACAAGGGTGTACAAGTGTGTACAAGGGTGCACAAGTGTGTACAAGGGTGTACAATCGTGTACAAGCTTTTACAAGTGTGTACAAGGGTGTACAGGTTTGTACAAGGTTGTACAAGTGTGTACAAGGTTGTACAAGTGTGTACAAGGGTGTACAAGTTTGTACAAGTGTGTACAAGTTTGTACAATTGTGTACAAGTTTGTACAAGGTTGTACAAATGTATACAAGGGTGTACAAAAGTGTACAAGGGTGCAAAAGTTTGTACAAGGGTGTACAAGTGTGTACAAGCTTGTACAAGTGTGTACAAGCTTGTACAAGTGTGTACAAGGGTGTACAGGTTTGTACAAGGTTGTACAAGTGTTTACAAGGGTGTACAAGTATGCACAAGAATGTACAAGTTTGTACAAGTGTGTTCAAGATTGTAAAAGGTTGTACAAGTGTGTACAAGGGTGTACAAGTGTGTACAAGGGTGCACAAGTGTGTACAAGGGTGTACAATCTTGTACAAGCTTGTACAAGTGTGTACAAGGGTGTACAGGTTTGTACAAGGTTGTACAAGTGTGTACAAGGGTGTACAAATGTGTACAAGGATGTAAAAGTTTGTACAAGTGTGTACAAGTTTGTACAAGGTTGTACAAGTAAGTACAAGTTTGTACAAGAATGTACAAGTGTGTACAAGGTTTTACAATTGTGTAAAAGGTTGTACAAGTGTGTACAAGGTTGTACAAGTGTGTACAAGGGTGCACAAGTTCGTACAAGGGTGTACAATCGTGTACATGCTTGTACAAGTTTTTACAAGGTTGTACAAGTGTGTACAAGGTTGTACAAGTGTGTACAAGGTTGTACAAGTGTGTACAAGGTTGTACAAGTGTGTACAAGGGTGCACAAGTTCGTACAAGGGTGTACAATCGTGTACATGCTTGTACAAGTTTTTACAAGGTTGTACAAGTGTGTACAAGGTTGTACAAGTGTGTACAAGGTTGTACAAACGTGTACAAGGTTGTACAAGTGTGTACAAGGTTGTACAAGTGTGTACAAGGTTGTATAAGTGTGTACAAAGGTGTACAAGTGTGTACAAGGTTGTACAAGTGTGTACAAAGTTGTACAAGTGTGTACATGGTTGTACAAGGTTGTACAATTGTGTACAAGGTTGTACAAGTGTGTACAAGGTTGTACAAGTGTGTACAAGGGTGTACAAGTTTGTACAAGGTTGTACAAATGTATACAAGGGTGTACAAAAGTGTACAAGGGTGCACAAGTTTGTACAAGGGTGTACAAGTGTGTACAAGCTTGTACAAATGTGTACAAGCTTGTACAAGTGTGTACAAGGGTGTACAGGTTTGTACAAGGTTGTACAAGTGTTTACAAGGGTGTACAAAAGAATGTACAAGTTTGTACACGTGTGTACAAGTTTGTAAAAGGTTGTACAAGTGTGTACAAGGTTGTACAAGTGTGTACAAGGTTGTACAAGTGTGTACAAGGTTGTATCATAGTGTACAAGGTTGTACAAGTGTGTACAAAGGTGTACAAGTGTGTACAAGGTTGTACAAGTGTGTACAAAGTTGTACAAGTGTGTACATGGTTGTACAAGGTTGTACAATTGTGTACAAGGTTGTACAAGTGTGTACAAGGGTGCACAAGTTTGTACAAGGGTGTACAAGTGTGTACAAGCTTGTACAAGTGTGTACAAGCTTGTACAAGTGTGTACAAGTGTGTACAAGTTTGTACAAGGTTGTACAAGTGTTTACAAGGGTGTACAAGTATGCACAAGAATGTACAAGTTTGTACAAGTGTGTTCAAGTTTGTAAAAGGTTGTACAAGTGTGTACAAGGGTGTACAAGTGTGTACAAGGGTGCACAAGTGTGTACAAGGGTGTACAATCTTGTACAAGCTTGTACAAGTGTGTACAAGGGTGTACAGGTTTGTACAAGGTTGTACAAGTGTGTACAAGGGTGTACAAATGTGTACAAGGATGTAAAAGTTTGTACAAGTGTGTACAAGTTTGTACAAGGTTGTACAAGTAAGTACAAGTTTGTACAAGAATGTACAAGTGTGTACAAGGTTTTACAATTGTGTAAAAGGTTGTACAAGTGTGTACAAGGTTTTACAAGTGTGTACAAGGGTGCACAAGTTCGTACAAGGGTGTACAATCGTGTACATGCTTGTACAAGTTTTTACAAGGTTGTACAAGTGTGTACAAGGTTGTACAAGTGTGTACAAGGTTGTACAAGTGTGTACAAGGTTGTACAAGTGTGTACAAGGGTGCACAAGTTCGTACAAGGGTGTACAATCGTGTACATGCTTGTACAAGTTTTTACAAGGTTGTACAAGTGTGTACAAGGTTGTACAAGTGTGTACAAGGTTGTACAAACGTGTACAAGGTTGTACAAGTGTGTACAAGGTTGTACAAGTGTGTACAAGGTTGTATAAGTGTGTACAAAGGTGTACAAGTGTGTACAAGGTTGTACAAGTGTGTACAAAGTTGTACAAGTGTGTACATGGTTGTACAAGGTTGTACAATTGTGTACAAGGTTGTACAAGTGTGTACAAGGTTGTACAAGTGTGTACAAGGGTGTACAAGTTTGTACAAGGTTGTACAAATGTATACAAGGGTGTACAAAAGTGTACAAGGGTGCACAAGTTTGTACAAGGGTGTACAAGTGTGTACAAGCTTGTACAAATGTGTACAAGCTTGTACAAGTGTGTACAAGGGTGTACAGGTTTGTACAAGGTTGTACAAGTGTTTACAAGGGTGTACAAAAGAATGTACAAGTTTGTACAAGTGTGTACAAGTTTGTAAAAGGTTGTACAAGTGTGTACAAGGTTGTACAAGTGTGTACAAGGTTGTATCATAGTGTACAAGGTTGTACAAGTGTGTACAAAGGTGTACAAGTGTGTACAAGGTTGTACAAGTGTGTACAAAGTTGTACAAGTGTGTACATGGTTGTACAAGGTTGTACAATTGTGTACAAGGTTGTACAAGTGTGTACAAGGGTGCACAAGTTTGTACAAGGGTGTACAAGTGTGTACAAGCTTGTACAAGTGTGTACAAGCTTGTACAAGTGTGTACAAGTGTGTACAAGTTTGTACAAGGTTGTACAAGTGTTTACAAGGGTGTACAAGTATGTACAAGAATGTTCAAGTTTGTACAAGTGTGTACAAGTTTGTAAAAGGTTGTACAAGTGTGTACAAGGGTGTACAAGTGTGTACAAGGGTGCACAAGTGTGTACAAGGGTGTACAATCGTGTACAAGCTTGTACAAGTGTGTACAAGGGTGTACAGGTTTGTACAAGGTTGTACAAGTGTGTACAAGGGTGTACAAATGTGTACAAGGATGTAAAAGTTTGTACAAGTGTGTACAAGTTTGTACAAGGTTGTACAAGTAAGTACAAGTTTGTACAAGAATGTACAAGTGTGTACAAGGTTTTACAATTGTGTAAAAGGTTGTACAAGTGTGTACAAGGTTGTACAAGTGTGTACAAGGTTGTACAAGTGTGTACAAGGTTGTACAAGTGTGTACAAGTTTGTTCAAGTGTGTACAAGTTTGTACAAGGTTGTACAAATGTGTACAAGGGTGTACAAAAGTGTACAAGGGTGCACAAGTTTGTACAAGGGTGTACAAGTGTGTACAAGCTTGTACAAGTGTGTACAAGCTTGTACAAGGGTTTACAGGTTTGTACAAGGTTGTACAAGTGTGTACAAGGGTGTACAAGTATGTACAAGAATGTACAAGTTTGTACAAGTGTGTATAAGGGTGTACAAGTATGTACAAGAATGTACAAGTTTGTACAAGTGTGTACAAGGGTGTACAAATGTGTACAAGGATGTAAAAGTTTGTACAAGTGTGTACAAGTTTGTACAAGGTTGTACAAGGTTGTACAAGTGTGTACAAGGTTGTACAAGTGTGTACAAGGTTGTACAAGTGTGTACAAGGTTGTACAAGTGTGTACAAGGTTGTACAAGTGTGTACAAGGGTTCACAAGTGTGTACAAGGGTGTACAATCGTGTACAAGCTTGTACAATCGTGTACAAGCTTGTACAAGTGTGTACAAGGGTTTACAGGTTTGTACGAGGTTGTACAAGTGTGTACAAGGGTGTACAAATGTGTACAAGGATGTAAAAGTTTATACAAGTGTGTACAAGTTTGTACAAGGTTGTACAAGTGTGTACAATGTTTTACAATTGTGTACAAGGTTGTACAAGTGTGTACAAGGTTGTACAAGTGTGTACAAGGATGTACAAGTGTGTACAAGGTTGTACAAGTGTGTACAAGTTTGTACAAGTATGTACAAGTTTGTACAAGGTTGTACAAATGTGTACAAGGGTGTACAAAAGTGTACAAGGGTGCACAAGTTTGTACAAGGGTGTACAAGTGTGTACAAGGGTGTACAGGTTTGTACAAGGTTGTACAAGTGTGTACAAGCTTGAACAAGTGTGTACAAGGTTGTACAAGTGTTTACAAGGTTGTACAAGTGTGTACAAGGTTGAACAAGTGTGTACAAGGTTGCACAAGTGTGTACAAGAGTGTACAATCGTGTACAAGCTTGTACAAGTGTGTACAAGGGTGTACAGGTTTGTACAAGGTTGTACAAGTGTGTACAAGGTTTTACAATTGTGTACAAGGTTGTACAAGTGTGTACAAGGTTGTACAAGTGTGTACAAGGTTGTACAAGTGTGTACAAGCTTGTACAAGTGTGTACAAGGTTGTACAAGTGTGTACATGGTTGTTCAAGTGTGTACATTGTGACGCAAAATTCTAGGGGGGGAATAAACTAGTATTCACCTAAGTCAGGCTAGGCCTACCCCTAGAACCGGCCACACTCAAATTTCTTCCCCGGAGTGCTCAGAAGGAGCCGAGAAAAATCCAGGGGTCGATACGAAGTTGTCACGGCTTTGACTGATCAATTTATTTAAAATTTAATCGAAGGCTCAGAGCTCTAGAAGCGCTCAGGAAATCCTGCAGACGCTCAGTTGGAGCTATATCATCCCAGCCTAACGTAAAAGTGTTTTGGAGAATTTTGCCTAACTTTTAGAATGACTCTGTAGGGCCGACGAGTATCCAATCTTAAACCAATGTGATATAAATACTCGTAACGAACTTTAAAATATTTAACTAAAGGCCTAGGTAAATAATATGAAATCGAATATAATGTAAAAGCACTCCCTACAGAGACGTCGGGGCCTGATTAGTTTAATTGGACGGATAATTTGACGTGAGATGATTTAAAACAAATTTAGTATTAATTTACGTAGCTGGTTGTTCAAATCAGCCCGCTCCCAAGACTTGGTTCTTCCACCCGCCAAAGACGGGGTTTAGAACTTAGACGACAAGTCTCGGGGTATTAAAACGTCGAATCGACTAGAATAAATTTAAGTAATAACTAATCGTTAAACGAACAGAATAAACGTAATTTCGTAGCAAATTAATTTAAACGAACCGAAAGATATCCACCGCTAGTCACTGGCAGGCAGGAACTGGCGGGTTTTATGCAAGTCGGCGAAAACTAAGTTAATAAAATTTAGAAAATTAAATCGAATTTAAACGGGTAAAAATGAGTGGCAGACGAGTATACGTATATTAAAAGAATAATAAAATGAACGTTAGAAAGTCTAACAACGAAGTTAGCTAACCTGAATCAATAACATAGAATCGTATGGCGTGATCGTAATTTCGCAAGAGCTTCTCGTGAACAAGTCGACGGTTGAACAGCGAATCATCTTGTCCGGCTCAAATCATGATTTCCTCGGTCGAGGCTTAATCGCTCTGGTGGTGAGTTCGAGAACTAGCCAACAGCTGATCGGAAATTCACCTGTTGAGCCGGTCTAGTTGTCGTCTGTCGTTGGTCAACAAACGCCACTTCGAGGTTAAGTGATGTTGTCATCGGCGTTAAATATTCGTAAAATCGGTCGTTTTAACTTTATTATGTGAAACGGAGTGCTATTATGAATAAATATATCGTTGTGGGTGTGTTTGTGTACTTCACTGTTATTAAAAGTAGGCCTACGTTCTTTGGCCCATAGCCCAAGCTATGGCCCACACATAGGCCTAGGAGTAGGATGTTGTGGATAAAAATCGGGTAAGTTATGGTGTTTGTTGACTAGCAATACGTTTTTACCCCCCTTAAAATTTGGTACCTCACACCCCTTACCAACTTCACAAAAAAAAAGAGAAAAAAAAAGATTCCAAACGTAGGGGGGGTTGGTCCAAAGGTCTCGTAGAAGGGGAGCCGAAGAAACGGCGTCGTGAAGAAGAGGTCGTGTACGAGAGGGAAAAGGAAACGGAAAAACTAAAATCTTCTTGAAAACAAAATAAAAAGGACTTCTTGAACGAAAATAAAAACCAACTGGTATAAAAACACCTCTCGTAAAATCGAAAAAAAGGATAAACGATAAAACTAAAAACAAAAATACTTCTGAATCATTGAACGTAGAGGAATGATTCTTCGGCCCTCAACGTTGGTGGTAGGGCTTCAGGTCCTTCACGTGAACTACGTGCGACACCCCCGTGCGCATATCTCTCACCACGTACATGTTGGCCCCACGCCGCTCCTCAACCTCGCAGGGCCCGTCGAACTTGGGCGCGAGCTTCCCGACCACGGCGTCGGCCGCGGAAGACAGCGTGTGAATTCGCCGCAGCACGCGATCGCCGTTGCGGTACCTCACCTCCCGTCGGCGGAGGTTGTAGTACCTTGCCTGCTGCTCGTAGGCGGTCTTGAGGTTGGCGTGGACCTTCTCGTAGATGCGTCCGAATTCTTGCGTTCGTCTGTCGTGAACTTCGGCGAGCGTCGGCTGTCCGTCAACGTCGGGTGTCGCCTCCAACGTTTTCCCTCGGACAGCTTTCGGGACTCTGATTTCGCGGCCTAACGTTAGCATCGCCGGCGTGTAACCCGTCGAATCGTGGACGGCGGTGTTTATGGCGAACTGGAGCTCGGCGATATGGGCGTCCCATGACCTATGATTTTCTTTCACAAACTGAGAAATCATGGTCTTCACAACGCGGTTGACTCGTTCCACCGGGTTCGATTGCGGACTGTAGGGAGCTGTGTTTGTGAAAGCTATGTCCCAATCCGTCGCCAGGTCTCTAAAGAGGTTCGAAACGAACTGAGTCCCGTTGTCGGTGATTATGGACTCAGGTGCTCCGTATCGAAGGAGCATCTCCTTAGTTTTACTGACAACGTTCTTGGCCGTTGCCGACCCGATAGGACATAGCTCAACCCACTTGCTGTACGTGTTCTGGATCACCAGCAGGAAGCGGTGGCCCTTGCCAGACCTGGGTAGCGGACCCACTAGGTCGGCGGACACCGTGTACCACGGACCTTTTGGAGCCCGGAAGTACATCTTCCCTGCCGGTTTCGTCTGCGCCACCTTGTACTTTTGGCATGCATCACAGGATCTCACGTAGGCTTTCGTCTCCCGACGCCATCCAGGCCAAAAATATTCGGGCCCTACACGGCAAAGTGTTTTCTTGACACCAAGGTGTCCTGCCGTAGCGTCATCGTGGTTCTGTCGTAGTACCGCCTCTACTTGCCCTGGAGGAACGCACATTCTCCAGGACAGCCTACCACCACTCCCATGGCGTTGGGAGGTTCGGTAAAGGCGGTTCTCCACGATTTGATATCGCGGATAGCGTCGTGGGTTGGCGGTCACAGCTGCGTACAACCGGTCGTACCAATCAGTCGGAGGGACGTCGTTGGCTTCGTTGGGGCGTTCGTCGGGTTGCATCGCGTCACTCGGTTGGTTTTCCGGTCTCGTCGATTCCCTGCGTCTGGTCGTGCGTCGCTCGCGAGGCGCGTCTGTCACCTCCGATGTGAGGTGACTCACCGCGACCAGGCCCGATTGGCCCTCGTTGGTCACGGGTTGCCTCGACAAAGCGTCAGCGACGCGGTTCAGGGTGCCCTTCCGGTACTTGATCTCGAAGGTGTACTGCTGAAGTTCCATCACCCACCGCGCTAGACGTCCGCTAGGCTCGTGTAGCCTCATTAGCCATTTCAGCGCGACGTGGTCGGTTATGGCGACGAACTTGTAACCCTCGAGGTACGGCTTGAATTTTCGGGTCGCCCAAACCAACGCAAGACACTCTAACTCCGTCGTTGTATAGTTCTTCTCTTGGTCCGTAAGCAGTCGGCTAGCGTAAGCGATTACGACTTCGCCGGATTCTTGGTTCTGCGTGAGAGCGGCTCCAAGACCGATGGTCGACGCGTCGGTCTGGAGGACAAACGGGACCGAGAAGTCGGGACAGGCCAGGACAGGAGCAGAGGTGAGGCGTCGTTTTAGTTCTTCGAACGAGTCCTCCTGTTCAGGGCCCCACAGCCACCGAGCGTTCTTCTTCAACAGTTGTCGCATCGGGGCGGTTACTTGGGCAAACCTGTCCACGAAACGACGGTACCAGGACGCGAGACCGAGAAAGCTTCGAAGGGTTTTGCCGTTCGTAGGTCGTGGGAACTCGTCGATAGCACGGACCTTCTCTGGGTCGGTCGATATCCCCTCGTTGTTGACGACGTGTCCGAGATATCTGAGCTCCTTTTTGCAGAAGTTACACTTCTCTGGGTTTAAACGTAGGCCAGCCTTTCTAAGGCGTTCGAAGACCACCCGGAGGATCTGCAAGTGCTCAGTAAACGTGGCGGACACCACAACGAGGTCGTCGAGGTAGGCGAACACCTTCGGCTCAAGCTCCGGACCGATGACCTTGTCCAGGAGGCGTTGAAAGGTCGCTCCGGCGGAATGGAGTCCGAAGGGCATTACCGTAAACTGGAATAGGCCTAACCCGGGTACGGTGAACGCGGTGATCGGTCGGCTTTCCTTCGCTAACGGCACCTGCCAATAGCCTTGTTTTAAGTCCAGTGTGCTGATGTACCTCGCCGGCCGTAGTTTCTCCAGAATCGCGTTGATTCTGGGCAGCGGATACGCGTCGGGGACAGAGCACTCGTTGACTTTACGCATATCGATGCAAAACCGAAACTTTCCGTTGCTCTTCCTCGTCAGCACGACTGGCGAACTCCAAGGGCTATCCGATGGTTCGATAACACCATCGCGGAGCATCGTCGCCACCTCTTCGTCGATGATAGCTTGCATCGCGGGATTCCTGGGATAATACCGTTGCTTGACGGGAGCGGCGTTTTCTTTGAGCCGTATCGTGTGCTCAGCCAACGCCGTCTTCCCCGAAACGTCGTCAAACAGTGGTAGTTCGCGTTCCAGGAATTCTGTGAGTCTCGCGTCTTCTTCGGAGGTCAAATTTTCGAGGGCGTTTACCGGATAGGACGGGGGAACGTCGTCGTTGCGGAGGTTTCGTACAGCGGTGTGTACACTGACAAGAGCGAGGTCAGTAATACACCGAATGCCGAGTACCACCTCCACACTCAGGTTCGGGACATGTAGGGCATCCCACGAATACGTCTGGCCCGCGATTTCACCATCCACTCTGTATCGATCCGAGACACGGCAACTCGCTCCGTTGGCCATACGTAGGTTGACGTCAGCCTGGTCGGGTACGCTGCCGCACGCCCGAAGGTGACGTACGGCGCGATCTCCAATCAGACTGACCGACGAGCCGGTATCGACGAGGGCGCTGAACGTCTCACCTGAGATGACCACGTCGACGAAGGGTCGGTCATCTCTGGGGGCGCGTTCGCGGCTGACGGTTCCAGTGAATTCCGTTATGAAGCCGAGCCAGCGATTCCACTCCTCGGAGGTCGTGCGACGTTTCGTTCTACGGGGCTCAGGCGACCTCCCGCAGACTGAACCCGATGTCCGTTTCCCGAGCCGCAGTTGCAACGACGCGTCGAGATGCCTACCCTCTTGCAGTGGTAGCAACGCAGGACCTTGGGCTTCGAACACTCGCGAAACAGATGTCCGGTTTCGTCGCAGTTCCAGCACACGAATTGCCGAGAGCCTGCCGCTCGTTCGTTCGTCGTAGCGGGCGATCTGGTCCTCGTAGAGTCCGGCGTCCGCCTCCGCCTGTAGTCGACTCGTAGCGAAGGGTCACGGGGGTTTGACCGCGCAAACGTTGTAGTCTTGCGACCGTCCTCCAAGGGTTTACCAGGTCGAGACCTGGCCGTCACCTCGGATTCCCCTTCATGGTCGTCCGACAAGCGATCAATTGCCGCGCTATTGTAGACCCGGTCGACTTTCCGATCTCGAACGTAGGCGGTTTCCGGGATCAGCGACATCGAAGGTGGTGGCGGCGGACGGAAGGTATGTTGGCAACGTACATACGCCTCGTACCCCTCAGCTCTTTCCAACAACTCCTCCAGAGTACAAAAATCGGTACGACGTAAGACGAGTTTGTACTCCGGGCGCATGTTGCGGTATATGAGGTCGAGTTTACCCTGCTGCGAGAACGTACCGCTCCTCCGAATCAACGTTGAGAGCGCGACGACGTAGTCACGAATGGATTCGCGCTCGCCTTGTGTCCGTCGCCTTACCTCGTCGTCTAGATCTTGTCGATATAATGGAGGGAGGTATTGATCTTCGAACTGACGTTTGAAATCTTGATACGTCCGCCAGCTACCGCGACAGTTCCGATACCAAAGCAATGCCGGGCCGTGAAGAAGTTCCGGCAAAGCCTTCGTCAGCTCGTCGATATCGATTGAGTAGGCTTCCGCCAACTCCTCCAGACGTTCCAGAAACGAGACCGGGTCCTTCTTGCCGTCAAACCGCAGATTCCACTTGCGGACCCGATTGCACAACGACGGCGTGTCGTCTCCCACTCTCGTCCCACCCCACGGGTTGGGGTTGTCTGGACGTGAGGTTGAGAAGGCGGGTCGTGGTTGTGACGTCACCAGGCCCTGGTTGGATCGCGGCCATTCGTGGGTCCGGTCTTCGAACTCGTGACGAGGGATGTAGGTTCGGTCTTCGTAATCGTGACGCGTCGTCTGGGTTCGTGCCGGTATGATAGGCTGTCGAGGAAGTGTCAGGTCGTGCGACGTCAGGTAAGTAGTTGGCCGTTTTCCGCGACTCTCAAACATCGTGCGGGATTCGCGTTCCGTCGGTAGACCGGAGGGTACGGGGTACGACAGAATGTCTTCCCCGGTCGACGGGATGTAGGCCGGACGCTTTACCAACGCCGCGAGGGCTCGTCGAACGGATTCGGAATCAGCGTTTGGAGAGACTCCGAGCATTTCTCGCACGCTGGCCATCTCCTGGTACGCGGAAGGAGGTGCCAGCCACTGTCGGATTTGCGTATCGTAGGCTGTCGAGGCTGTAGGCCCCGATGCCGCTATCGCCGTCGGGTTCATCGGTTGACCGATGCTTCCCAACGGGTTCTTCCAATAATCACAAAACCGTTTGCGAAGTTCGGCAACGCTACCCTCAGTTTCTAGATGATATTTACTCATCTCGGCTATTAGGAGCTGTTTGCTCAGAGTATGAATCCAGCCGACGCGTGAGTCGTCCAACGGTGATTTCGGGATGCTCTCCATCGTCGAAGGTATTTGGGAGATCGTCGTCGTGGTCGTGGTCGTCGTTGACGTCGTAATTCCCACCGTAGATATCGTCACGGGGCCAATCGGTAGCGTATCGGGTCGGGCAATGGTCGTCGGGGTACTCGAAGTCGTTGATTTAGTTTCTCCAGTCATTTCGTGTAAATTTCAAAGTCAAAACCGTGTTATCGAGTCCAAATGTTCGGGCGCCAGAGATGTGACGCAAAATTCTACAAAACGACAGTACAAGGACGTGAGACCGAGGAAGCTCAGTCCCTGTTCGGGCGCCGGAGATGTGACGCAAAATTCTAGGGGGGGAATAAACTAGTATTCACCTAAGTCAGGCTACGCCTACCCCTAGAACCGGCCACACTCAAATTTCTTCCCCGGAGTGCTCAGAAGGAGCCGAGAAAAATCCAGGGGTCGATACGAAGTTGTCACGGCTTTGACTGATCAATTTATTTAAAATTTAATCGAAGGCTCAGAGCTCTAGAAGCGCTCAGGAAATCCTGCAGACGCTCAGTTGGAGCTATATCATCCCAGCCTAACGTAAAAGTGTTTTGGAGAATTTTGCCTAACTTTTAGAATGACTCTGTAGGGCCGACGAGTATCCAATCTTAAGCCAATGTGATATAAATACTCGTAACGAACTTTAAAATATTTAACTAAAGGCCTAGGTAAATAATATGAAATCGAATATAATGTAAAAGCACTCCCTACAGAGACGTCGGGGCCTGATTAGTTTAATTGGACGGATAATTTGACGTGAGATGATTTAAAACAAATTTAGTATTAATTTACGTAGCTGGTTGTTCAAATCAGCCCGCTCCCAAGACTTGGTTCTTTCACCCGCCAAAGACGGGGTTTAGAACTTAGACGACAAGTCTCGGGGTATTAAAACGTCGAATCGACTAGAATAAATTTAAGTAATAACTAATCGTTAAACGAACAGAATAAACGTAATTTCGTAGCAAATTAATTTAAACGAACCGAAAGATATCCACCGCTAGTCACTGGCAGGCAGGAACTGGCGGGTTTTATGCAAGTCGGCGAAAACTAAGTTAATAAAATTTAGAAAATTAAATCGAATTTAAACGGGTAAAAATGAGTGGCAGACGAGTATACGTATATTAAAAGAATAATAAAATGAACGTTAGAAAGTCGAACAACGAAGTTAGCTAACCTGAATCAATAACGTAGAATCGTATGGCGTGATCGTAATTTCGCAAGAGCTTCTCGTGAACAAGTCGACGGTTGAACAGCGAATCATCTTGAGTAGTGGATACATAGGGCTGCTGAGGAGTGACGTCACAAGAGCCATGTGGTGCTTAATTGACGGTTAAGCATCTGGTGGTAATGGTGCGTGACCTAGCACGTGGTGTGGTGGGTTACGGTATGGTGACGTCATGCTGACGTGTCAGACCTAGGGTGGATCGATATTTTCAAGGTTATTGTTGTGGTTTAAAAAAAAATCAGCATATCGGTAAAGGGATAAGTACCGATATGCTGATTTTTAATTCTTTATTGAAAAATCAAAATTTACATAAAAGGAATATAATTGTTTTGAAAACTTAAACCTAATACAGATCTAAGCTAAACTAAACATTTGGATCATAGAAGTTATAGGAGATCTACTACAGTAACAACAGTTGTCAAATTGTCATCCACACATGTCGCAAGCGAAACAGTGTTTGCATTGGTAAGAAGAGTAAATTACGATTTTTTTGTCCATGCATATTATACACTCAAAGTTTGCTTCTTTTATTGGAAACATAGTAGGAATTTTGTTAAATTTGAGAAATTAGCTATATATACGACATAAAACTGTTGGAGATAACTATTTGTACATGTTACCTTTGCAATGTTTGCGATATAATTTGTTGTTAATGAGATGTTGTCTTTAGCTAGTTCCACTACAGACTAATGAGAGACCCATCATACACATTCTTTTATGCTGTTTATGATTGCTATCTGGTATACAGCAAACATTCGCAATTGAAATATTTCCACTTTTGTCTTTGCATTTTATAAGATCGTCAAGTGAAAAGTTTGTTATTATGTACATATTACAAAAAGTGTTTGGATTTTTGGTTTGCAATGTTTCTGTGAGAAAACTTATTAAAAACCACTATTTTATTATGTCACCATTATAAACATAAATCCAGAACTAAACTAAAATATCACTTTAATCCTGCAAGGTGTATCAGCTATTTAACTGGTATGGAAAAGTGATGTACAGAGTTTCTACTTCGTGAACAGTTGGCGGTACATGCGGGCAGAGCATTGTTCCACTAATTACAACCATATGCCACATTTGCAACATAGTACCTTATATTTCTAAGACTTGTTTATTCATCCAAATCGTTATGTTTTTGAATGATTTTTAAAATAACAAACATTTGGTATATTGTACATTGCTTAATGTTAGACGTACAAACGATCAAGCTATATAAAAACAAATTTCCCACTCTTTACCCTATAATTTACTATTTATTTAAAGCAAATGTTAACTCTCATTACTCTTGGTTGTATTGTAATCCAACGTATTTCTGTTTATCGTTTGTCCTTTTGTGAAACTGTTTGAATGTTTTTTTATTGCTAGTTGTAGTACAGAAAACTATTCAATTTAACTAATTCCACTGTTAAATATGTTCAAATGTTAGGTAAGGCTTCTTTCACCGTCAACCAGTCTTTCTAATATATCCATCACTTCCTTGCTAAATATGGATCCTTTTTACACTGGATGATATTATATAAGCATCGGTGCATGACCTAGCACGTGACCTAGGACATGGTGTAGTGGGTTACGTCATGGTGACGTGTCAGAGCTAGGGTGGATCGATATTTTCAAGGTCGTTGTTTGGGTTTAAAAAAAATCAGCATATCGGTAGTGGGATGAATACCGATATGCTGATTTTTTTTTTTTAAATTCTTTATTGAAAATTTAAAATACACACAATTGTAATTTGTAAACCCTTCACACCAATCGATACAATGGAAGTATCTCGTAATTTATTTATTGGTTCTTTCGTTTTGCTGTTGAGATTATTAAATGCGAATGGAGGTTCAAATAGAAATGGAAAGACAATTCCTGTATTTAAATCTAGGAATACTAGTTCCTTTATGATATATTCATTTTTGTTTCCTCGAAAAGCTTGAAATTCTACTACACAAGGTTTTTCTTGAATCTCTTCAACTCTGTCAGCGAAGGAAATCTTCCTCTCCATATCGTTTTAAGATAACAACTGGTTTCCACACCACGGTAGATCCCTTTTTTATAGATCAGGCCGTACAGTTGTCAGCGCGTTGGTGTATATTTAACGTGGGCACCTTCCCCCAGTAGGCCTACCCCACGTGATGTTCACATATTTGCTGTCCTGTTTACATCAGCCATCAGCTACAACTTATCTGTTGTTTCTTTTTTATTCCTTCTATTTTTCTCCGTCTTGTAAATTCATTACACCTTGAACATCACTCGTCTGTTCTGCTTCTGTTGAAATTGTTTCGTGGTTTTCCTTTGTCACTTGTTCCTCCGTTACACTGACAGAACTAGAACCATCTATCTTTTCTTCGTCAATGTTTTCCTTCTGTTCCAATGCGTTAACTTGTCTCCACATTTCCACCTCCTCAGGTATCCGGTTGAAAATCGATGTATCTACAGGTCCATGCAATATCTGAACGTCTGGTTGTTTTTCCATCGTTTCTACTAAGTAATCTTTTACGACAGGGGAAGAAAAAACTAGCTGCCTCATGTATCTAGTTATCGATGATGTAGCACAACTCAATAAATAAAATTCAGAATTGGTAAGTAAAATTTTTTCATCATGTTTGGTTAGCTCTCTAAATCTAACTTGCTGCTCGCCTCGTTGTTTAACAACATCTATCTCTATGTCGCAGTCTGAGAGCCTGATTGCAGTTTTTCTTCCAAACAGATTATTCTCCAAATAACATTCTATCAAATGCAAATGTCTAATAAACGATTCCCAAGCATTTTCTGAAAACAACAAAGTTTTATTTCCATGATTTAATAGGACAGTAGGAGAATAATCCAACGGTTTGTACATACCGATGGATATAATTTTTGTCATACATCTTGAAACTGGATATGATATACGAAGAAATACTTCTATCAACTTGTGTAGTGGCATTTCCTCTTCTTGTTTCCTCTTCCTTTTTCCGATTACCTTAGTTACGATGTTGGTGTTTTCATCATTTTCTGTACGTGATTCTTCTTCGTTAAAAGATAAAAATTCAGATACTGCTTCTTTACATTGGTTTTTGTTTTCTTTATCTTTTAATAACATTGCTGTTGTTGTTTCCGTTGCACACTGCGATGATCCCATCTGGGAAAGCGATGTTTCCTAGACTGAGAGTATGGATAAACTGAAGTTGTCCGTTTACTCTGAGTTCTATTTATACCCTCCCACAACGAGTGTTTACATCTACAACACTACTTTTACAATTCCTGTCAGAGGGGTGTATGTTACAATCTTATCATGCAGAATCAAACAATAAGCGGATGTTCCTTCGGGTATATTTTCATCAAATTCCAATTCCAACTTTATATCCACGCTTGAAGATTTTACAGATTCATTTTGTTTAGAACAATCTATAACCACAATTGGAGCTTTCGAGGCGAATTGTTCCGGTGATATTAGAGGAGTGTTTATTTTTCCATAATATGATGTTTGAAATCGAGCATACATATCATAAAGTACGCTGTATCTTTTCATACCAAACGAAATATTCAAATTATCGTAAGGGAAAAACTGGGAGTTTAAAAATAATTTGCAATTTGTTAGTTTACAATGATCAAATGTGGCGGCGTTTCCAGTTATCACGTTTCTTTTTTTAGTCTGCAACCCGAATATTACGTACCTTGGTTTTTCTAAATGAGTTGAAGTCTTTACAGTCCAGGTGTGTCGATTTGTAACAGGAAACTCTGGATATTCATGTAGTTCCCAGCTTCTAAATGGTATGACTATGTCTCGATCAGATTTCAATTGTTTTAACAATGTTATTCTATGTTGATCGGCCAACCTTAAATGCGGTACTCTCCAAACAATCTTGTTTAAAGTCAACCGCCAATCTAAATTTGCTTCAGTCGTTCCGGCAGCAGCTTTAATGACATCTTTGTCAGTTGAAGATCGTAACAACACCAATTCTTGTTTTACATTGATTATGATTCTTCTATAATCTTCGGCGAATCCTAAAAACATTTTTAAAGGTATGTAAAAGTCAAAATTTCCCTTTGAGTCAGGCGTTATCGTATCACTTTCGGGTGCGACCCATCCAGCAGTTAGTAGAATATTCTTCTCGTTTGGAGTAAAAGACACTAACCCCTTCATTGTAGTAGCGATTCCCAGTTTTTTTGTAGAGTCCACTGTAACACCTGAAATTTCATATTATCTTATTTCCTCAAAGAGAAATGCTATTGCATTATTGATAAAAGGTACTGTCGTTCCTTCGGATCCATCCTTTTTTGTAACCTTTCCTTCTATATACAAATAGCTTTCGTTCGGCAGCGTGTAAACATCTTGCTGTTGTATAGGAATCCGGATTTCATCATTATTATTTAATTTCGATGAAGCGTAAGGGTTGTGAGTGTGATATTCCTTTTCCCATAAGGTCTCGTCGAATGTCGGACCGTGAGTTATATCCAGTATGTCCATGGTTGACAACTTTAAATCCAAGCTTCTGCAGAAAGCGTAGGTTATCACTTGTTAACTCTTCTACTGCTCTTGAACTACTGATGTGTTCCTGGCGATGCGGATTCTTTTTAAAAGACAACCCCATTTTTAAGATGTAGATCTTATGTGTAACCTTACAGTTATAGGTTCCCCTCTAAAGTCTACGATATTTCCGTCTTGATCCAATATGTTCAGAACGATGTCTGATATATAACTGGTGTTTAACGGTAGGTACACAAGATTATTAGGCCTTTCAATTAACTTGAACCCTGGAGGAACAGACGGGTAGAACGTATGTAATATATGACTATTTTCTCCGTTTCTGTATGATCCCTGTATAATATTACAAGTAATATCTATTGTGGTCACTTTTAAGATATTTACAGTTGAATCTCCAGTATGTGGCTTGTTAGCTTCTAATATACCTCTTGATTTAGTAAACCCTAATAATTCACCTATTGTCTGCTCCTTACTGAAATCTAAAAAATATTTTGAAGTAATGTCCGTTTTCATTGTGTTGTTGTTTCCTAATATCGCAATATTATCTTTCCCCAAATTCTTCTGTATTAAGTCGTTTATATCATCGATTTCGTAGGATCCTGTAGGGAGGGAATACTCTTCAAGGTCGTAATATTCATTTTTACTGTCCTTCGTTTTGTAGTAATGCAATTTGTTGTTTATCCCCTCAACAATGTTAGGAATAGAGTTATACGTAGTAAGATCTAACAAAGCCGCTTCCCATATTTTATCCTTCTGCAATCGTAACGCAGAAAAAGTATACTACGCATTATAGATGAGTTACTCGTTATCGAGACGGTATAGGACGACATCTTAAGTGTTACTAACACTTTTTGCTAAAAACTCCAAACATAAATGCCCACAAATCGATGTATCATCAGGTTGTTCTCTTTCATAATTGTAAAATACATTCGTTGCTGTTCGAAAATATCGCTGCAATTCATTTGGTGGAGGTAAATTTCCAAAACTATCGAAATAATAGACGGATTTATTGAGTTTCTTGTAACAAACCCAATGTGTACCGGGTCCATCGCTATTATCCAAATTTACTATTCCGGTTTCATTTTTCCACATTTTATTAGGTAGCCCGTCCTTCATAAAAACTCCTCTGAAGAAAGGAATCTTTAAACAAGATGCATATTGAAATAAGTCTTTATTAGTCAACGCTTTATTATGAATGATTAATTGGTTCTTTTTATTTAATACGCACGATACGGTCTTAGATACAGTCCTTGACCTTTTTTTAACATTGACCATAGTGATTGCTTAGATTTTCTCTTGCCAGTGTTAGATCTTCGCTTCCTTCTTATATTACCTCCACGTTTTTTTGTAGATGTTTTTCTTCTTCTTCTTCTTCTTCCACCTCCTATTGCTGTTTTTCCCCTCATTGCTGCTGCGACCGCTAACGCTGTTGCTCTTTCACCAACACTGGCGTCACTCGATTTTACTCTTTGCCAAGCTTTTTCAGCAAGTACTCTATCAGCTATCGATCTGTTTGTGGAATCCGTAAACTTCGAATACGATATATCGTGCTGTTTACACGCTTGATCTAACTTGTTTATTCCAGGATCACCTCTTGCCAAGCGTTTCTTCAGTTTAGTACCCGGGCCGCAATATTGATAACCAGGAATGTGCAATTCAACAGGCAGTAAATCAATTGATTTATTAACTATTGATCCGAAAGGGATATGTCGTAAAGGCTTCGTCAGTAGAGATAGTGCTGAAGACACAACTCCTCCTCCTTCCTTATATAGCTCTGGATGATGACTGGTACGAGTAACCTCTATCATCGGTATTTATAGCACAATAGCGATATATCAAGTACAGTGTACTATACGGGTTCTTTGTAAGGAATGTTTAACTCTTGGTGATCTCTGGTTGTTTTATATTTTAAAGAGAGGTTCGGAATTTCATCGTTTTATGATCAATAAAGTACTTTTGCACAATATACGTGTTGATCCACTCTTCTTTTTTGTTTTTTTCAATCTTCGGTTTGTTTACTACCAAAAGGTTATAAAAATCAAAGAATATTTCACTTAAAACTCTTACAACATAGTTTACGTTAACAGCGTCATCAAAATGTTCCGGAGGACCGACTTCTGTTAATTTTCTACTTCCACAGTTGTAATCCTTACCATCGTTAAGTTTAAGACTGTTTGAGGTTTCCAGTAGTAATGTTTGTAGATTGACAGCATCTTTACTCTCAATAGGGTCGTTTACAAATTGTAAACGTTTATTACCGATATCGTAGTCACCATTCGGTGTTACAGGTAACCTGTCTCCTTTAGCATTAGACCTCGATCTAATGCCTTGATCGGAATATCGTCCAAACTTATCCACACTCATAATTAAACTGCTAATTATTTGCTTGACCAAATGTGTTTATACATTCCTTCTATACTATTATTTGTCTGTTTCGTAGTTCATCAATTAAAGCCACCCATTCGTTTTCTAGACCCGTGTGGCCTGCTTCTATTGCTTCATGTATTAATCTCATACGATCTACTAATTTATTTGCATCATTGTAATAGATTATGTTTGTGCTGTAAGTGTTTTTTAACAGTCCTTCGCCTGAAGGTGTTGGACTATTCACTTTTATTTTCTTGTGTTGTATGTTTATTTCAGCTGAAGAAATAGCTCTTCTTTTTAATGGATTTTTTTTAGACGGAAACAGGTCAGATATTACGTTTCTATACTTTTCCGATCGATTTCTATATATCGGGTTGTCTGGTAAATATCCTTTTCTATGAGTGTTTGTATCGTGACAAATAGTTTTGAAATGTTTCAAGTCTCTTGCACTGTATCTACTCGGTTTGCTTCTAAATATTAATTCAAACAATCCCAGAGTACCTTTATACTTCTTATCACCAATTAAAATGTTATCATCCTCATCCACATCGAGTAGACTGTTACCGATCATCATTCCTTTTCTTTCTAGCCTCGCTCCGTAAACATGATAATTCCTGTTAGCTGGTGTTGAGTGTAACATTTTCAATACATACTTCCTTCCAAGTTCACCTTTGGATGCTATTTCTGTGCCCAACTTGCTTATGTTTGATGGATTGGTTATTTCCTCCTCTTTTCTTTCGACCTCTGAGACTTCTTCGTCCTCTTCCGTTATGTCTTTATCCCTAACATCTTCCATCGGTTCAGATGCGTCGGACTCTTCGGATAATTCAGTATCCTCATAACGATCTATTTCATGTTGTTCCTCTTCATATTTAGATAACGGAAGAATAATTTCTCCTTCTGTAGAAGGTCCAAGTTTTCTCAGCTTTTGCGTCATCTCTTTTATGGGTTCGATAACAGGTTTAAATGTTGATTCTAAAAATGCATCCCTTTCATTTATACCCAACCTCAATGCTCTATTTTTTCGCCTAATAGCATCACTGAGAGATTTAATCTCTTTTAACAAATTTTCTTGCTTAACCATGTTCGCACCTTGAACACAGGTATAATAATGTCCATCTCAATTTTTTTCAGTGTATTAAAACAAATTTATCAAATCCGATTCGATATCGACCGTTTTTCACAGGTTCGTCTTTGTTAATAACTAAAAACCCATATTTATCTGCCCAAGCCTTCCCACAAAGCTCTTTGAATTGTTCAAACCTCATATCTGCACCAACATGATCGTTATAAATGTGTTTTAGGTTTGTATCATCTTGCTTGAATATAACTATAAAGTTAGCGTTATCTCTGATCAATTGCTTTGGAATTTTACTATACGTCTGGCCTATATATATACAGTCTATATTATTATGTCTACCCATAGCAAAGTAATTTCTAACTGCGTCCTGATTTTCGCAGGATACGTCATCAAATATAAAGATAGAGTATGGTTTAGCTTCGTTCGGGTGCATTATATTCTCGCTTGCATTAAATTTGAAAAATTTGACATCTGGTACTTCGGATAGGATTTTATCTAAAAGTTGATACTTTGGTTGTTGTAAAGACTTTGAAAATATATATATGTTATTGAACCTTAATCCTTTTGGATTGGTAATCATGTTAAACACCACATTTGTTTTTCCACAGTTTGATGGACCTGTCACAATGCAACGAACCGTATTAGGAAACAACAGACCATGTCTACCCTCGTTGTTATTAACATTATCAACAGTCAATCGGTCTACATTGTCTATGTCGAAATGCTCCTTATGATGTATTATCTCCATGTTCCTCTTTGATGGTTCAAGATTGACTGGTTGATTGGTCTAGATCAAGTCCTTTTTGGGTATCCATGAGTCTTCACTTTCTTTAAAACCCAACCAACGCACTAAGACTCTGTCTTTACTTCGTTTTAACACCTTCTCAACGAGATAAACATCCCCGACTGTGGACTTTAACATTTCATGACCGTAGAACCCACCGTGCAGTAATTGTCCTCTATTATCTTTCAAAATATATGTTTCGGGTAGAGTTGGCTGCACTTTATAGACAGTAAATACTTCATTCGTCCAATTCGGTAAGTATTTTTTGCTAAACACTCCTTTGTATTTACTTATTCTGACTTTGTCACCGACATAAAACTTTGCAGGCTTTCTTTTTTCTATCTTCGGTCTAGTATTGTGAATAATGTTTTGTAAAACGAGTTTTTCATTGTCCTCGTTTACCTCATTCGGTGTCATACCAATCGTTCTGTGGTAGTTGTTATTATAATCATTTATTAGCTTTGTTAAAACATCATACCAAATATGCGAACCTCTGTTTGAAAACATCTTGTACATCGCTCCTTTAAGGGTTCTATTAAATCTTTCAATAATTGCCGATTTTTTCTCAGACTTTGTAGAGTAGTGGTTTATGTTATGTTTTTTCATTATTTGTTGAAAGTGTTTATTGAAGTACTCTTTACCATCGTCAGTTTGTAGATGCTTTATTGTGTTTTTATCTCTTTGAATGATAGTTTCCATGGCTTTGGCAACTGTTGAGCCCGATTTGTCTTTTAGCGGAAAGGCATCGGCTTTCTTGCTAAAACAGTTTATAACTGTCAATATATAATTGAATCCTTTATTTATTTTGCTATACGGTCTAACTTCGATTAAATCTGCTTGATACAAATCATTTATTCCCTTAACCACAGTATTTCTTCTTGGAAAGTTTATTCTTGCGGGTTTATGCAGCTCATTTACAATCTTGCTTTTTAGATCCATGTTCTATGTTTACTCCCTTAGGTCCAAAGTGCAACTGAAGATTACCTGTCGTCAAACTATTTATGTCATGCCTGTTTGATATTAATCATTAGGAAAACATTATCTGGTAATAGGCATAAGGGAATAGTGACCATATGGTAAAGTGTGAATACCGTCAGCGAGAATCACTCTTTTGTCGTCATTTGCAGACAATGCTCTCTTCACTTCTGTGACACTGTACAGATTATGGTTTAAGCTTCTGATGGTGTTGAAGGTTGCAGTGACGCTTTTATTTTCAAACAAACATTTCTTGTACTGTTCAAAGCTCAATTTCTTCTTTAAATAAAGCTTATTGATTCCCTTTGCTTTCTTGACAATCCTATCGTCCTCAACAATGTTAGGATTAAATAGTTTAAATGCGTATAATTTTGACATGAGAGAAACATGTTCTTCCATAGGTATACCATTCGTTTCATCCTTAAACTTGCCTAATACTTTCTTATTTTTCTCGTCGTAGTTGGAATGATTCTTTGGGTAATCGGAAAAATCAAAGTCATTCTTGTGTGGAAAGGTTCTTAAATCTTCATACATATCCAGGGTTTTTATCCAATAGTTGAATGCGTCGGTATCCATGTATGTAATACCAATGTTGTCCCTTCCGTAGTAAGCAACCATTTTGTTGTAATGGAAGTCATACATATGCGTTTTAGAAATGTCAAGTATAGACATACCTACATACAGAGGACGATCCATCTTTACAGTTGTTTTATTCATACACACCGCAACAAGGCTTTCGTTTATAATAATTGACGTTTTAAAATTAGGTTGTTGAACTAGTTTTTGTAATTTCCGTGCATTTGTAACTAGTTTTACATTTTTATGTTTTCTTTTGTTTTCCAAGGTTTTGCCAAAAATTGCATTATTCATTAGTTTAAAAAAATCCTTTTGAAAGGTCGACGTGGCTGCTGTTCTTCGTGTTGTATTGGAATCAATATATGGTTTTAACCAACAGGATTGAGAAAACTGAATGGCTCGATGGACTTTTGTAAGATGAAGACCGAGTTCGATAGCTTGTTGAACCACCCAGAAGTGAGCAACATAACGTTGTTTGTTAAAAAGTGTCATCATTAATTTAGGAAATTTTCCATTTGAAGGTACCTCGGTCCTTGCTAGGAGCGGAAGGTCGTAATGAAGATCGTGCAGGACTTCTGGATATTCAAAGTCACAGTCCAAAATATATCCGGTATCGCCATACTTTGAAATGAGGGATATATCGCCGATGGAGTCTGGATCAACCCACTTGAAATCGCCATATGGTAACGGTTTGGACATAGCCCATCCATAAAGATTATTCGCGTCAAAGTACCCTAAGTATACTGAGTCTTTTTTTTCATCATAGTTAGGAAGATGTTTGTTGTTAGCTTTAACGTGTCTGGTTACGCTTTGAGTTAAACCACCTCTAACGCCGGATTCAATCATTAACAACATGTCAATGTCTGTAAGCAGTTCTAGATTGCATTGTGTCTCTTTTAACATGGCTTGCCAAGCTAAACCTGGAGACGTGTAAGAATGGAGTGGGTCTAACCCATATGCATTCAAACAAGTGTTTCGAAATTCTTCCATTACGTCGCATAGAAGGGTTACATCTAGTTTTACGTAGAAATCAGAGTACTCTCCAAGGGTCCTCATATTCAGTTCGTTCCATACCCTACAAGCGTGCTCATAATCCTCCGATGTAACTTCACATTCGTTGAGCTTATTGTAGAAATGATGACGAGCAGGAAGTGAAGTCTCATTGAATCTATGTAACCCATCAACATAATCGTACGGGAACACTCCTTTACGCAGCACTAAATTAATCTTCTCAGGAGGAACAATCTTAAGTGTTTCTACTAGATTATCTCTTTTTAGGTTTTCCGATAATTTCATAAGACTTGATGGCATAAACCTGAAAGAATCAATAAATCGAAGTTTCATTTTTCCAATCTTTTTAGAGAAACTAATGAATTTTTCCGTGCTGGTAGCTAAAACATCGATAGGCCCATCATCTCTTCCTAGTTCTGGAACTATGAAATGTGCATCGTACCCACTAAGATTGTGTAAAACTACAGGGATGAACCGTGGTATCTTATAGTTTAGATTGCAACTATTGCAAGCAGGTCCTCTATAATCGCCACTGAGATGATCGTGGTCATGGACTCTCACATTATCCTCAGTAAATTCTTTCTTACAAAGGTAACATAATGCTGCTGATTCGTGTTGTACGAGCTGTTCTTCTTCAAGTACCTTCATTGGTATTATACCATTATACAACTTTTCGACTTTTTTAGCGATATCGTAGAGGGTATCCATAAACAACTTAGCGGCGTCTTCACCTCGATACAATTGCGGCTGCGATGTCAAACCAAAGCGTTGTAGATGTTCTTCATTCAATGTTGATTTTATAAGTAAGCAAAAACTATTTGGTTTATGTGCTTGGTACTTGGTTCGTCTATTAGCTTCGCAATCTGAAAGCTCGATGGGAATCAATGTCGATTCAAAATCTGCGTAGATTACTAAAGGTATGCGATATTGTTGAACAGTATTGTTAAAGACAATGTTTGATTTACTAGGATCTGGTAATTTGATTTTTACAGTATCTTTTTGAGTGCATAGAAGTTGATGTTCCAATAGCCATCGTGAACCTCCTCTTTCCAAAGATTTATTTACATAACAAAAACACCTTTTACATATTGTTTTTCTTCCTTTATATTTAGACAACTGTTTAGATACAAGAGCTGCAAAGTCTTTGATATATACATAATGGTTTATATCTCCTTTATTTATAAGGAGCAAGTCCGTATGATCTACACGTTCAGACGTTGTAATTCGCAGAGGGTACACGTTGTTAGACGAATCTAAAGCAAAAACGTTTACGGATGCATTTGGGTTTTGTTTTTCAAACTTGGAGATACATGATAAAGAAACGGGGTAGGTTACCCCTTGGAAGTTGTATTTATGCTGAACATTGTGATAGTGTCGGCTAGGATTTTTTGGAGTATTCTTAACATATTTTGCAAGCATCGCATATTTAAAACATTCGTTCTCTTCGTTTTGCACGTTGATACAAGATTTGGTTGAGCTTATTTTCTTTGGTAGAGGGATGTAGCTGCTTCCTCGAATTCCATACCCATGTTTGTGTACTCTGATGTCTAGTCCTGTTATGTCTAACAAACCCCATCCAGAACCTCTTCCTTCATGTTCTTGTAATTTAGTCAAGAGTTCCTCAAAACATTCAGATACAACTTGTTCAATGTCTGTTGAAAACATAGCGGTTCTATTTTTTGTAAGGAAGCCTCTTGGAGAAATTTCATTTTGCGTGTTTGTAAACGTAGCATCTAGTAACAGCCCAAACTTTATAAAATTTAATCTTTTTAATTCACTCTGCAAAGTATTTACTACCAACCTTTTTGCACTTTTCATAAATTCTTCAAGTTTCAATTTCGCATTATCAATCTTAAAGTGTGTTACAACACTACCAGGTAGTGCATGGGCGTGTAATTCTACCTCAACTGGTGGAGCTGGTGCATAATGAATTACACTTGGTCTTGAAACTTGGTGGTGAGCTAACATTTGATCTATTGCTTCCAGTTGTTCTTCTTCATTTTGATCTATTTCAATTCCAACTCTATTATGTTCAATTTCTTCATGAATGGCCAAAAGCAACGCATCTTTAAATAATGCTGCACAAGTATTGCATCGAAACATGTTGTAGGTAGGATCTTTACCAATAGTTCTTGAAAATTCGTGTTGAGCTAATATATGATCTATTGCTTCCAGTTGTTCTTCATTCCTATCAATTTCTATTACGTCTATATTATGTTCGATTTCTTCATGAATGTTTAAAAGCAGTTCATCTTTAAATAATGCTTCACAAGTATTGCAACGGAACATGGTATGGGTATTAACTCGACAATAGTTCATCCGTTAATAATGACACCCTACGAAATCGTCTCTCTTTTATACCAAATAAGGTGGAGGGAGGTAGGGGAGGGGGTATAATATCTCTAAGTGGAAGGGGATAAACTAGGATATTTTATGTTTTAAAGTGTGACTTTCAAAATCAAACCAATTATCTTCAATAGCTTGTAAGTAGGTCAAGGTCAAATGATAATTTTTTTTTTAACAAGAATACATCATTAAATGATTCACTATAATAACCATAAAATGAACTATTCTAATTTTTGTTGTATTTTTTAAGTCTAGTCTTTAATACAATTTATTCAGATTCATCATCAGAATCTGAAGGAAATAATCTACGGCAAACAGGATAAACCCCTCTCGCAGCATTCGAAATTAGTTCTTCTATATTGCTACATCTTGGAGTTTCTTGGTGGTTAAAACTTTCCATTTCTTCTAAGCATACATTTTTGTAAATGTCCAAAGAGTCTGGATTTCCATTCATTAGTTTAGAATTACTCAACTCAATTTCTTCCTCAAATGTGTTTTCTGCATTATTTTGTTCATTAGCATCTTCTTCATATGTGTAACCATTTAAATTAATAATTGCCACAGTTTCCCAACATGATCACTGGCCATGATCATAAAACATATTCATGGTATTTTAGGAGCTCCTTTCCATGAGGGATACCACAATTGTTACATTTAAACATTGGTTTTGCAAATAAAGTTCTGCAGGCACTAAGGAAAGTCCATAACTCAGGAATTGAGTTGAACTTTGTCCGCCCCACTCCTTCCCCCTTTGAAACATGTTCATAGCAGAAAACCTGCAAACTAGACTGAAGTTGTGCATGAACAAGGAACAGTGATGGAAATTTCCAGAGCTAAATTGACGACATTCAATGTGATTCTTCAAAGTTAAAAGTTAGCCATTTTGGAGTCAGCAAGCCTACAAGAAGTGTCAGCAATTGCAAGCTATCTACTTGGATCATTCTTTCCCTCCTGACCACCTTTAGGGATTTATTGGCAGAGGTGAGAATATTTGTAAATACTTTAATTTGATTTTTAACTGATTTTGAAATCATATGAATTATTAAATTTAACTTTTAAAATATATATTTCAGTGTAACTTGTTCATGATGAAATCTTGGCTAGACATGCAGTGTAGAGGCTTTGGAATATTTTAAGAATTATTATTTAATATTGTTACCTTTAATTTTAAAGTGATTTAGTCTGATAAATATTGTAGTTGATGTAGAATTCACAAATTATATGGTATTTTTGGTATTTTCATTTTGTCAGACTCAAAATTCACCGATAACATTGAACATTTAATTTAGTTGACTTTTCATTAAAACACATAATAAAACAATATTTTGGTTCAAACTATATACAGCACTATTAATAAGAAATTGCAATTGAGCATTTTAAAATGTGGCAACTTCTATAATTAATTGCTTCAAATGTGATTCAGCCATAGTGTGCTGGTCTATGTGAAAATATGGATTGAGAGTTTTATACAAATACAACAACAGCTATATTACAGGAACATGATTATTAAACATTTATATTTACAGTATACTACAACATAATCGTTAACATTTTGAATAAAGAGACAAATTAAAAGATTTTAAGTAATCAGTTACCAGCTTTCATGTTTCATCCTCAAAACAGGTTTTAGTTGGCAAAGTTTTCCACTGTTACTAAGAAATAAATTGTACTGATCAAAAATACCATATAATTTGTGAATTCTACATCAACTACAATATTTATCAGACTAAATCACTTTAAAATTAAAGGTAACAATATTAAATAATAATTCTTAAAATATTCCAAAGCCTCTACACTGCATGTCTAGCCAAGATTTCATCATGAACAAGTTACACTGAAATATATATTTTAAAAGTTAAATTTAATAATTCATATGATTTCAAAATCAGTTAAAAATCAAATTAAAGTATTTACAAATATTCTCACCTCTGCCAACTGCCAATAAATCCCTAAAGGTGGTCAGGAGGGAAAGAATGTTCCAAGTAGATAGCTTGCAATTGCTGACACTTCTTCAAAGCTTGCTGACTCCAAAATGGCTAACTTTTTAACTTTAAACCACATAAATGTCGTCAATTTAGTTCTGGAAACTTCCACACTGTTCTTGTTCATGTATAACTTCAGTCCAGTTTGCAGGTTTTCTGCTATGAACATGTTTCAAAGGGGGAAGGAGTGGGGCGGACAAAGTTCAACTCAATTCCTGAGTTATGGACTTTCCTTAGTGCCTGCAGAACTTTATTGGCAAAACCAATGTTTAAATGTAATAACTGTGGTATCCCTCATGGAAGGAGCTCCTAAAATACCATGAATGTGTTGTATGATCATGGCCAGTGATCATGGTGGGAAACTGTGGCAATTATTAATTTAAATGGTTACAACACTCCCCCGCCTAAAGAAATTTTCCTAAAATTTCTCAAAAATGTGAAGACTGAAGTCATAACATCCAGAATCAGTTGACGTATCTCTTCAAATCATTGACATGCCAATTTCCTGCACTTCTTCCATGAAGATCTTCCAGGCTGTATACCAGATTTGAAACTTTCTTCTCAATTCTGAATGGTCCAACGAATCTAGGAGTCAGTTTAGCCGAGAATCCTGCAGCAGCATTTGACTGAGCGAAGTTCCTCTTCAGTACCAGGTCTTCAACTTTGAATTCCTGAGGTCTTCTTCGAAGATTGTAACGTTGACTATTCTTCTCATGCGCTCTGATCATTCTATCCTTGATGTCCTTGTAGATGTCTTGAAGCTCTTGAAGTCTTCTGCCGTATTTCCCACAATCCTCAATCGGTGGACTTTGATCACAATTCAGATCTACCCCATCTCCTGAAGCAGATAGCTCACGTCCAAAATTAAGATATGCCGGTGAAAATACCGTAACCTCATGGACGCCAGTTCTCAGTGCGTATCCTATTTGAGCCAAATGTTTGTCCCACTCCCTGTGGTTGTCTCCCACATAGGCACGCAACATGGTGATCACATTCCGGTTTACCCTTTCCGTAGGATTTGATTGGGGGTGTCTACTTGGAGTGTATAGAATCTTACATCTGTAGCTTGTTGCCAAATTCTTCACTGGAGCCCCAGTAAACTCTGATCCATTATCAAAGACTAAATATTTGGGTACTCCATATACCAAAAATATATCTTCTTCGAGATGTTGCGCTACAGCCCTTGCTGTGGCTGCCCTAAGAGGCACCAGAACTGAATATTTTGTGAAGGTATCAGTCATGACCAAAATATATTTAAATCCTTTAGTGGATCTGGGGAACGGACCCATAAGGTCTGCAGCAACCATTTTCCAAGGTTCATCAATCCCACGTCGCTCACCCATCAATCCAGCTGGCAAATTTTGATCATACTTAATAGTTTGACATACTTTACACCGAGAAACATAATTGGCAGCATCCGCTTTCATTTTGGGCCAGTAATACTTCAATTGGAGTCTTTTGTAGGTCTTGAAGATCCCGGGGTGTCCTGCTGTAGGATGATCATGGCATTCCTCCAACGCTGAAGCTCGAGTATCTTTGGGTAGTACCAATTTCCATGACTGAAGATCGTCTTCTTCTGAAAGACCTACGCTGTCATTGACTTTCCTCCACAGTTGGTGATCTCTGACTCTCCATTGTAGATATTTTTGGCCTTCAGATCTAACGTTGTTGATCATCTTAACATACCATTTATCTTTGACCTCTACAGGCACAACTACATCACAATGAAAATTGTTGTCTGGCTCCACTGCTGCTGATCTTGATAGCAAATCAGGGACCACGTTCTCTTTTCCCTTGCGATGTATCAGATCGAAATCATAAGGCTGAAGCCTCAAGGCCCACCTAGCCAGTCTGCCTTGTGGATCTCGTAGGTTGAACAACCATAACAAGCTGTAGTGATCTGTTATCACTTTAAACTTGGTACCTTCTACATAGGGTCGGAAGCGCTCGACTGACCAAATAACAGCCAGGCATTCTCGTTCAGTGGCGGAATAATTTTGCTCTTGCTTGCTTAGAGTCCGACTAGCATAAGCCACCACAACCTCTCCGGTCTCAGTCTCTTGGCTCAAAACAGCGCCTACGCCCACTGCAGAGGCATCACAGGATATGACAAAGGGCTTAGTAAAATCAGGACAAGACAAAATCGGTGATGTGACTAGACAAGATCTGATGTCCAAGAAGGCACTCTGGGCCGCCTCGGTCCAAACAAATTTAGCTCGCTTCTTCAGTAGCGAAGTGAGGGGATAAAGACGGGAAGCGAAATCTGGGATAAACCGCCTATACCAAGAGGCAGTACCACAGAACTGGCGTACCTCCTTTTGGTTTTTGGGCACTGGTAGGTCAATGATGGCCTTTACTTTCTCTGGGTCCACCCTAAGTCCCTTTTCGCTGACTATATATCCAAGATATTTAAGCTCTGGGCGGCAGAATTTGCACTTTTCCTTGTTCAGCGTAACCTTAGCCTCTCGGATTCTCTTCAAAATTTCAGACAAAACCTCAATGTGTTTCTCAAAAGTAGGGGTGATAGCAATTATATCATCTAGATACACAAAACAATATGGTTCTAAGTCCGCACCTAGGACATTATCAACAAACCTTTGCCAGGTTGCAGGGGCATTACTCAGTCCCATTGGCATAGTAACAAAATGGAATAGGCCGCGACCAGGAACCGTGAAAGCTGTTTTTTCTCGACTGGAGTTGTCTAAGGGAATCTGCCAGAACGCACTCTTAATGTCTAAGCTAGATAGGTAGCGAGCATCACGTAACCTGTCCAAAATAGTCGTTACTTGTGGAAGAGGATAAGCATCCTTCTTTGAGACGGAATTCAATTTTTTGAAATTCACACAAACTCTTTTAGACCCATCTGGTTTATCAACTAGCAAAATTGGGGATGACCAGTCGCTGTTTGATGGTTCTACCACACCCAATTGCAGCATCTTGTCCAACTCATCACTGACCATCTTTTGGCGGGCGGGTGACATTGGATAGTATCTTTGTTTCACCGCAGGTGCATCTCCTGTGATGATAGTGTGAAACACCTTGTCAGTTCTCCCTAATGCTGGTTGAGGCACACTGAAATACTGGTCGATTAACTTGTTCAGCTGAGTTTTTTGATCTGGAGAAAGATGATCTTCACCCTGAATCCCACTACTAACTGAGCTACAATAAGATGTTGACATAACATTTGAAAATTCCCATCTTCTATGATGAAGATCTGCTACTATATGGAACTTCTCCCAGAAATCTATTCCCAAAAGTAAATTATGGCTAAGGGTAGGCACATAGAATACATCCAGGTACTTGGTCTGTCCTTTGAGTGTAATTGGTAGAACTACTATTCCAGCTATAGCATGCTTCTTCGAATCTGCAGTTTCTACAAAGGTATTACTAGCAACATGAAGTTTTCCTGGAAAACCATTAAAAATCCAATCTCCATCTTTACCTAAAATGGTGCGAGATGCACCAGAATCTAACAGAGCACGTATTTTGCGACCAAAAACTCTGACATCTAAATATGGTCGAGAATCACCCCCTACAGATTCAATAACAAAGTCAACCCTAGCTGGCTTGGAACAAGTATCCTTGGTTGGCACTGCCTTATCATTGTTTGGGGAGACAGCGTTTATTTGAGAGCTGGCTCCCCGACTCGGGCGTTTTTTGGACTGCAAAAGGTACACACTGTCTTTTTGACATTTTTAGCCCCGCAGCCATAACAAAACACAGTTCTAGGTTTACTACAGCTATATTGACTATGTCCTTCTTCAGAACAATTCCAACATTTCATTTTTGAAAACTTCTGTGGATTTCTTGGGTGGGATACTTCTGCTACTCGTTGTTTGACTACCGTGGACTTCCTATATGCAAGATCAGGCTCTAGTATTGAAGCGGAGCCAGACATGGACTGACTGTTGGCTGCTCTAAGACGACCTAACTCTGCTTTCCTTCCCAGGGTTCTCAGTTGGCTTATGGAGACTATCGGGAATAAACACAACTTTTCTTGAAGATAGCGATTAAGATTTTTAAGCATTTGCTTCAAACGAATCTCTTCTCCCGTAGGCATGGATAAGCGGCTGTAGAGTCCTTCCATTGAAGCGATGTACAAGTCGATTGTTTCTTGGTCCCCTTGTCTGCGATTCATAATTTCTTGTGATAACATGTCATCATAGTCCGGGGTTTGGAAGACCTCTTTCATCTCCTGACAAAGCTCTGCCCAACTTGTGATTCTTCCCACTGTAGATCTGTACCAAATCAAGGCACTCCCAGAAAATAGATCCACTGCCGACTTAAACAGTTGTACTTCAGTTAGCCCCCTGGCTCGACGTAGTTCTTCAACACGCTGCAAGAAGCTACCAATACTCTGACCGGAACTGTTGGAAAACTGAAGGCCCCATTTATAGACAGGAACGAATCCAGTTTTATACAAATTACAACTGTCTTCTTCACTGGAGTTATTCTTTCCCTTATCTAAATTTGAAGTCAAGGATCCAATCTTTTTGTCAAAAGTGAACTGCTCCCGAGAACCTAAATTATGAGGCGAACTCCCTGTCGGAGGTTTGAGATTGTTTCCTTCATTTATTCCCAAACTTGTCTTCAATTCCATCTCATTTAGGACCACAGGACCATCTGGTTTGTTCAACTCAGTTTCATTAGAGTTCCCACCTAGTGCAGCTGTTGGATCAGGCCCTTTGAATTCATCTATAAGTTTCCTAGTCCGAGCCATTAAATCTGTTTTAATTTCTTCCTTATCTGAGTCCACTGAAGCAGCCAAAGGAATCCTCTCAACTCTGGAGTACAAGTGCCAGAGTCTAGCAACAATTCTTTGATACTCATTATCCTTAAAAGTCCCCTCATAATTTTCAACAAGTGACGACAAATCTTGTAATTTCTCGTTGCAAATCTCAAATTCCAACTCGGCATCCAGAGAATTGACACAAGCCGCCACCACTTCTGTATTTGATCTAAAGCAGTGTGACAGTTTTTTCCTGTTGTCTGCAGCCTTACCCTCTGTTGAGACATTCCTAATCCTTAGCTCATATTCTACTTCCGTTGCTCTTAAATGATAAGCAGTCATGTTGATAGCTGACACAAGATTAAACAATGAGACTCCAATGCTCATTCGCCACCAAATTAAACTAAGGCTAAATATTCCATTCAGAACCACAAAATGTTTCCCTGTTGCTTCTGTTGTCCCAAATCAACAATTAATTTCAGATAAATATACCAAACAACCATAAATAATAAAACCAGTGATGATATTAGCCAAGAATTTTCAAAGTCCAGAGTCCAATTTTTTTTTTCTTGTAGACCAATAATCCTAAACAAGCAGTATTTCCAAATACAAACACATAAATTGCTCAGGCCCCACGTTCAGGGCGCCATTTGTGACACTCTGGCCTCGGATTGCTCAGTCTGGGGTGGGTCGATGAATATTATACACAGAGTGTTTATCCTTGATCAATAATTCTTCATGAAAAGGGGCGCCACCTAGTTTTTAAACTTCCTGGGATCCAAACTAGGAAATGTTCCAAGGAAAAGGAAAATTCAAAATAATTTTGAAAAACAAAAATACTGAAAGGAATGGCAGAGGCTAAACCCTACAGTTAATTAAGTTAAGACCTTGGCTAAACACACTTTTCAGTAAAATCTACCAAGTGATACTAATTACTAAAATATTTCAAAAATTGTCTTGATAATATGGCTTAAGATATCTGCTTATCTTTTGCTCAAATAAGAATGTTGATGCAAAATACTCTCTGACTAATTCCAGAAGTTAAAAGTAGATAATAGGGCAAGTTCAAATAAAATGTTTTAAATAAATGTGGTTTCCAAGTTTAAATTCAAAATTCAAATAAATCTTATAAATCTAAATTCAAATTGTATTCAAAATATTCAAAAATACTATAACTGTTTTATATAATCAAGATAGGGCACACACCAGGTGATCTGAATGATAACTAGAATTTTCAATCACCACAAAATTATTTAATGTTGAAGTAAAGAATGATATTTCAACAACAATTGCCCTTTAATATTCAATATTCAATATTTGCAAGAGTAAATCCACTGAATTATACCTTACTTGTCGGCCGACACTAACTAATGGCAATAAACATAGAATTCCCACTTAAAACTAATTAGAATAATCCCTGAAAATGTACAAAAGCAATAGCAAGTTAATTTAAATCATCTAAATATATACATATAATACAAAAGAGTGAAAATGAAATTGTCCTATCTGTGGTTTGAGTGCGTTGGTTAAGTCTGCGACGGTTAGGCGGAGCACGGTACGCCCACAGGTTGACGAGTGAACACCAATGTCCAGAGAAGTAGTCCAACACGGTAAGTAGATGTCCCAAAAGGTAGAACTGAACCAGAAACTCAACAGTCTAGCACCGAAGACCACATCAGGGGAGGTAGGTAGCACCAAGTAATCACTAGGGTCCAAAAATTCCCTGTGCAAAACCCATACACATACTAGTACTCAGGTCTAATAATATAGTAGTCATGTTCCTAGTTAATTTTGCTGGTAGTACACCATGTCCCAAACATGAATAACTCAACAAATCTTCACTAAATTGAATAAAGTTCATGAATGTTATAAAGTCTCCTTCATTTAGGCATATAAATTTTCACATAACCTAACCTAAACATGATATTTACATACAATGACAAAAGTGAAACGCTAAATATATTTAAATCAGTTCAAGTGAGTTTGAGTTTAAGATACAAGTTAAATTACAAAGTCCATTAGCTATAATTCAAAATATTTATCCAAAATAATGCAATTAGTTCTTGTATGGATCCCCTTCACTACTAGAATATGATTCACTCTCTAAATTAGCACCCAAAAATGTATCATAGGTTGCTTTAATTTAAGTTTAGACTCACTAGCTGCTAATATATTCCAATAAGTTCATGTACAATCACGGAGATGATAAACTGTAATGTTAACACTTTCAACAATTAAAATAACACATCTTACCCTATTAAACATTTAAATACATACTTACACACATTGACATACATTGGTGAGACTTTGGAACGTTTATGTAAATCTTTACAAAATAATTCACTTTGTTTTACAGTTATAAATTTGCTAAATTAATTCATCATTTTGTCAGACTCAAAATTCACCGATAACATTGAACATTTAATTTAGTTGACTTTTCATTAAAACACATAATAAAACAATATTTTGGATCAAACTATATACAGCACTATTAATAAGAAATTGCAATTGAGCATTTTAAAATGTGGAAACTTCTATAATTAATTGCTTCTAATGTGATTCAGCCATAGTGAGTGTGCTGGTCTATGTGAAAATATGGATTGAGAGTTTTATACAAATACAACAACAGCTATATTACAGGAACATGATTATCAAACATTTATATTTACAGTATACTACAACATAATCGTTAACATTTTGAATAAAGAGACAAATTAAAAGATTTTAAGTAATCAGTTACCAGCTTTCATGTTTCATCCTCAAAACAGGTTTTAGTTGGCAAAATTTTCCACTGTTACTAAGAAATAAATTGTACTGATCAAAAATACCATATAATTTGTGAATTCTACATCAACTACAATATTTATCAGACTAAATCACTTTAAAATTAAAGTTAACAATATTAAATAATAATTCTTAAAATATTCCAAAGCCTCTACACTGCATGTCTAGCCAAGATTTCATCATGAACAAGTTACACTGAAATATATATTTTAAAAGTTAAATTTAATAATTCATATGATTTCAAAATCAGTTAAAAATCAAATTAAAGTATTTACAAATATTCTCACCTCTGCCAATAAATCCCTAAAGGTGGTCAGGAGGGAAAGAATGTTCCAAGTAGATAGCTTGCAATTGCTGACACTTCTTCAAAGCTTGCTGACTCCAAAATGGCTAACTTTTTAACTTTAAACCACATAAATGTCGTCAATTTAGTTCTGGAAACTTCCACACTGTTCTTGTTCATGTATAACTTCAGTCCAGTTTGCAGGTTTTCTGCTATGAACATGTTTCAAAGGGGGAAGGAGTGGGGCGGACAAAGTTCAACTCAATTCCTGAGTTATGGACTTTCCTTAGTGCCTGCAGAACTTTATTGGCAAAACCAATGTTTAAATGTAATAACTGTGGTATCCCTCATGGAAGGAGCTCCTAAAATACCATGAATGTGTTGTATGATCATGGCCAGTGATCATGGTGGGAAACTGTGGCAATTATTAATTTAAATGGTTACAACAACCTTGTACACACTTGTACAAACTTGTACACCCTTGTACACACTTGTACAACCTTGTACACACTTGTACAACCTTGTACACACTTGTACAACCTTGTACACAATTGTACAACTTTGTACAACCTTGTACACATTTGTACAACCTTGTACACACTTGTACAACCTTGTACACACTTGTACAACCTTGTAAAAACTTGTACAACCTTGTACACAATTGTACACCCTTGTACACACTTGTACAAGCTTGTACACACTTGTACAAGCTTGTACACACTTGTACAACCTTGTACACACTTGTTCACCCTTGTACACACTTGTACAACCTTGTACACACTTGTACAACCTTGTACACACTTGTACAACCTTGTACAACCTTGTACAAACTTGTACACGTTTGTACAAACTTTTACATCCTTGTACACATTTGTACACCCTTGTACACACTTGTACAAACTTGTACATTCTTGTACATACTTGTACACCCTTGTACACACTTGTACAACCTTGTACAAACCTGTAAACCCTTGTACAAACTTGAAACAAGCATGTACACGATTGTACAAGCTTGTACACGATTGTACACCCTTGTACACACTTGTGCACCCTTGTACACACTTGTACAACCTTGTACACACTTGTACAACCTTGTACACACTTGTACAACCTTGTACACACTTTTTCAACCTTGTACACACTTATACAACCTTGTACACACTTGTACAACCTTGTACACACTTGTACAAACTTTTACATCCTTGTACACATTTGTACACCCTTGTACACACTTGTACAACCTTGTACAAACCTGTACACCCTTGTACACACTTGTACAAGCTTGTACACGATTGTACACCCTTGTACACACTTGTGCACCCTTGTATACATTTGTACAACCTTGTACAAACTTGTACACAATTGTGCAAACTTGTACACACTTGTACAAACTTGTACACCCTTGTACACACTTGTACAACCTTGTACACACTTGTACAAACTTGTACACCCTTGTACACACTTGTACAACCTTGTACACACTTGTACAACCTTGTACACACTTGTACAACCTTGTACACAATTGTACAACCTTGTACAACCTTGTACACACTTGTACAACCTTGTACACACTTGTACAACCTTGTACACACTTGTACAACCTTGTAAAAACTTGTACAACCTTGTACACAATTGTACACCCTTGTACACACTTGTACAAGCTTGTACACACTTGTACAAGCTTGTACACACTTGTACAACCTTGTACACACTTGTTCACCCTTGTACACACTTGTACAACCTTGTACACACTTGTACAACCTTGTACACACTTGTACAACCTTGTACAACCTTGTACAAACTTGTACACGTTTGTACAAACTTTTACATCCTTGTACACATTTGTACACCCTTGTACACACTTGTACAAACTTGTACATTCTTGTACATACTTGTACACCCTTGTACACACTTGTACAACCTTGTACAAACCTGTAAACCCTTGTACAAACTTGAAACAAGCATGTACACGATTGTACAAGCTTGTACACGATTGTACACCCTTGTACACACTTGTGCACCCTTGTACACACTTGTACAACCTTGTACACACTTGTACAACTTTGTACACACTTGTACAACCTTGTACACACTTTTTCAACCTTGTACACACTTATACAACATTGTACACACTTGTACAACCTTGTACACACTTGTACAACCTTGTACACACTTGTACAACCTTGTACACACTTGTACAACCTTGTAAAAACTTGTACAACCTTGTAAAAACTTGTACAACCTTGTACACACTTGTACACCCTTGTACACACTTGTACAAGCTTGTACACACTTGTACAACCTTGTACACACTTGTTCACCCTTGTACACACTTGTACACACTTTTACATCCTTGTACACATTTGTACACCCTTGTACACACTTGTACAACCTTGTACAAACCTGTACACCCTTGTACACACTTGTACAAGCTTGTACACGATTGTACACCCTTGTACACACTTGTGCACCCTTGTATACATTTGTACAACCTTGTACAAACTTGTACACAATTGTACAAACTTGTACACACTTGTACAAACTTGTACACCCTTGTACACACTTGTACAACCTTGTACACACTTGTACAAACTTGTACACCCTTGTACACACTTGTACAACCTTGTACACACTTGTACAACCTTGTACACACTTGTACAACCTTGTACACAATTGTACAACTTTGTACAACCTTGTACACACTTGTACAACCTTGTACACACTTGTACAACCTTGTACACACTTGTACAACCTTGTAAAAACTTGTACAACCTTGTACACACTTGTACACCCTTGTACACACTTGTACAAGCTTGTACACACTTGTACAAGCTTGTACACACTTGTACAAGCTTGTACACACTTGTACAACCTTGTACACACTTGTTCACCCTTGTACACACTTGTACAACCTTTTACAAACTTGTACACACTTGTACAAAATTGTACATTCTTGTACATACTTGTACATCCTTGTACACATTTGTACAACCTAGTACAAACCTGTACACCATTGTACACACTTGTACAATCTTGTACACACTTGTACACCCTTGTACAAACTTGTGCACCCTTGTACACTTTTGTACACCCTTGTACACATTTGTACAACCTTGTACAAACTTAAACACACTTGTACAAACATGTACACACTTGAACAACCATGTACACACTTGTACAACCTTGTACACACTTGTACAAGCTTGTACACACTTGTACAACCTTGTACACACTTGTACAACCTTGTACACACTTATACAACCTTGTACACACTTGTACAACCTTGTACACACTTGTAAAAACTTTTACATCCTTGTACACATTTGTACACCCTTGTACACACTTGTACAACCTTGTACAAACCTGTACACCCTTGTACACACTTGTACAAGCTTGTACACGATTGTACACCCTTGTACACACTTGTGCACCCTTGTATACATTTGTACAACCTTGTTCAAACTTGTACACAATTGTGCAAACTTGTACACACTTGTACAAACTTGTACACCCTTGTACACACTTGTACAACCTTGTACACACTTGTACAAACTTGTACACCCTTGTACACACTTGTACAACCTTGTACACACTTGTACAACCTTGTACACACTTGTACAACCTTGTACACAATTGTACAACCTTGTACAACCTTGTACACACTTGTACAACCTTGTACACACTTGTACAACCTTGTACACACTTGTACAACCTTGTAAAAACTTGTACAACCTTGTACACAATTGTACACCCTTGTACACACTTGTACAACCTTGTACACACTTGTACAAGCTTGTACACACTTGTACAACCTTGTACACACTTGTTCACCCTTGTACACACTTGTACAACCTTGTACACACTTGTACAACCTTGTACACACTTGTACAACCTTGTACAAACTTGTACACGTTTGTACAAACTTTTACATCCTTGTACACATTTGTACACCCTTGTACACACTTGTACAAACTTGTACATTCTTGTACATACTTGTACACCCTTGTACACACTTGTACAACCTTGTACAAACCTGTAAACCCTTGTACAAACTTGAAACAAGCATGTACACGATTGTACAAGCTTGTACACGATTGTACACCCTTGTACACACTTGTGCACCCTTGTACACACTTGTACAACCTTGTACACACTTGTACAACCTTGTACACACTTGTACAACCTTGTACACACTTTTTCAACCTTGTACACACTTATACAACATTGTACACACTTGTACAACCTTGTACACACTTGTACAACCTTGTACACACTTGTACAACCTTGTACACACTTGTACAACCTTGTAAAAACTTGTACAACCTTGTAAAAACTTGTACAACCTTGTACACACTTGTACACCCTTGTACACACTTGTACAAGCTTGTACACACTTGTACAACCTTGTACACACTTGTTCACCCTTGTACACACTTGTACACACTTTTACATCCTTGTACACATTTGTACACCCTTGTACACACTTGTACAACCTTGTACAAACCTGTACACCCTTGTACACACTTGTACAAGCTTGTACACGATTGTACACCCTTGTACACACTTGTGCACCCTTGTATACATTTGTACAACCTTGTACAAACTTGTACACAATTGTACAAACTTGTACACACTTGTACAAACTTGTACACCCTTGTACACACTTGTACAACCTTGTACACACTTGTACAAACTTGTACACCCTTGTACACACTTGTACAACCTTGTACACACTTGTACAACCTTGTACACACTTGTACAACCTTGTACACAATTGTACAACTTTGTACAACCTTGTACACACTTGTACAACCTTGTACACACTTGTACAACCTTGTACACACTTGTACAACCTTGTAAAAACTTGTACAACCTTGTACACACTTGTACACCCTTGTACACACTTGTACAAGCTTGTACACACTTGTACAAGCTTGTACACACTTGTACAACCTTGTACACACTTGTTCACCCTTGTACACACTTGTACAACCTTTTACAAACTTGTACACACTTGTACAAAATTGTACATTCTTGTACATACTTGTACATCCTTGTACACATTTGTACAACCTAGTACAAACCTGTACACCATTGTACACACTTGTACAAGCTTGTACACACTTGTACACCCTTGTACAAACTTGTGCACCCTTGTACACTTTTGTACACCCTTGTACACATTTGTACAACCTTGTACAAACTTAAACACACTTGTACAAACATGTACACACTTGAACAACCATGTACACACTTGTACAACCTTGTACACACTTGTACAAGCTTGTACACACTTGTACAACCTTGTACACACTTGTACAACCTTGTACACACTTGTACAACCTTGTACACAATTGTAAAACCTTGTACACACTTGTACAACCTTGTACAAACTTGTGCACCCTTGTACACTTTTGTACACCCTTGTACACATTTGTACAACCTTGTACAAACTTGTACACACTTGTACAAACTTGTACACACTTGTACAACCTTGTACACACTTGTACATCCTTGTACACACTTGTACAACCTTGTACACACTTGTACAACCTTGTACACAATTGTAAAACATTGTACACACTTAAACAACCTTGTACAAACTTGTACACACTTGTATAAACTTTTACACCCTTGTACACACTTGTACAACCTTGTACAAACCTGTAAACCCTTGTACAAGCTTGTACACACTTGTACAAACTTGTACACACTTGTACACCCTTGTACAAACTTGTGCACCCTTGTACACTTTTGTACACCCTTGTACACATTTGTACAACCTTGTACAAACTTGTACACACTTGAACAAACTTGTACACACTTGTACAAGCTTGTACACACTTGTACAACCTTGTACACACTTGTACAACCTTGTACACACTTGTACAACCTTTTACACAATTGTAAAACCTTGTACACACTTGTACATTCTTGTACAAACTTGTACTTACTTGTACAACCTTGTACAAACTTGTACACACTTGTACAAACTTTTACATCCTTGTACACATTTGTACACCCTTGTACACACTTGTACAACCTTGTACAAACCTGTACACCCTTGTACACACTTGTACAAGCTTGTACACGATTGTACACACTTGTACACACTTGTGCACCCTTGTACACACTTGTACACCCTTGTACACACTTGTACAACCTTTTACAAACTTGTACACACTTGTACAAACTTGAACATTCTTGTACATACTTGTACACCCTTGTAAACACTTGTACAACCTTGTACAAACTTGTACACACTTGTACACACTTGTACAAGCTTGTACACACTTGTACAAGCTTGTACATACTTGTACACCCTTGTACAAACTTGTGCACCCTTGTACACACTTGTACAACCTTGTACACAATTGTACAACCTTGTACAACCATGTACACACTTGTACAACTTTGTACACACTTGTACAACCTTGTACACACTTGTACACCTTTGTACACACTTGTACAACCTTTTACAAACTTGTACACACTTGTACAACCTTGTACAAACCTGTACACCCTTGTACACACTTGTACAAGCTTGTACACACTTGTACAAGCTTGTACACACTTGTACACCCTTGTACAAACTTGTGCACCCTTGTACACTTTTGTACACCCTTGTATACATTGGTACAACCTTGTACAAACTTGTACACACTTGTACAAACTTGTACACACTTGTACAAACTTGTACACCCTTGTACACACTTGTACAACCTTGTACACACTTGTACAACCTTGTACACAATTGTACAATCTTGTACAACCATGTACACACTTGTACAACCTTGTACACACTTGTAAAACCTTGTACACACTTGTACACCTTTGTACACACTTATACAACCTTGTACACACTTGTACAACCTTGTACACACTTGTACAACCTTGTACACGTTTGTACAACCTTGTACACACTTGTACAACCTTGTACACACTTGTACAACCTTGTACACACTTGTACAACCTTGTAAAAACTTGTACAAGCATGTACACGATTGTGCACTCTTGTACACACTTGTACAACCTTGTACACACTTGTACAACCTTGTACACACTTGTACAACCTTGTACACACTTGTACAACCTTGTACACACTTGTACAACCTTGTACACACTTGTACAAACTTGTACACACTTGTACAACCTTGTACACACTTGTACAACCTTGTACACACTTGTACAACCTTGTACACACTTGTACAACCTTTTACACAATTGTAAAACCTTGTACACGCTTGTACATTCTTGTACAAACTTGTACTTACTTGTACAACCTTGTACAAACTTGTACACACTTGTACAAACTTTTACATCCTTGTACACATTTGTACACCCTTGTACACACTTGTACAACCTTGTACAAACCTGTACACCCTTGTACACACTTGTACAAGCTTGTACAAGATTGTACACCCTTGTACACACTTGTGCACCCTTGTACACACTTGTACACCCTTGTATACACTTGTACAACCTTTTACAAACTTGTACACACTTGTACAAACTTGTACATTCTTGTGCATACTTGTACACCCTTGTACACACTTGTACAACCTTGTACACACTTTTTCAACCTTGTACACACTTATACAACCTTGTACACACTTGTACAACCTTGTACACACTTGTACAACCTTGTACACACTTGTACAACCTTGTACACACTTGTACAACCTTGTAAAAACTTGTACAACCTTGTAAAAACTTGTACAACCTTGTACACACTTGTACACCCTTGTACACACTTGTACAAGCTTGTACACACTTGTACAACCTTGTACACACTTGTTCACCCTTGTACACACTTGTACACACTTTTACATCCTTGTACACATTTGTACACCCTTGTACACACTTGTACAACCTTGTACAAACCTGTACACCCTTGTACACACTTGTACAAGCTTGTACACGATTGTACACCCTTGTACACACTTGTGCACCCTTGTATACATTTGTACAACCTTGTACAAACTTGTACACATTGTACAAACTTGTACACACTTGTACAAACTTGTACACCCTTGTACACACTTGTACAACCCTGTACACACTTGTACAAACTTGTACACCCTTGTACACACTTGTACAACCTTGTACACACTTGTACAACCTTGTACACACTTGTACAACCTTGTACACAATTGTACAACTTTGTACAACCTTGTACACACTTGTACAACCTTGTACACACTTGTACAACCTTGTACACACTTGTACAACCTTGTAAAAACTTGTACAACCTTGTACACACTTGTACACCCTTGTACACACTTGTACAAGCTTGTACACACTTGTACAAGCTTGTACACACTTGTACAACCTTGTACACACTTGTTCACCCTTGTACACACTTGTACAACCTTTTACAAACTTGTACACACTTGTACAAAATTGTACATTCTTGTACATACTTGTACATCCTTGTACACATTTGTACAACCTAGTACAAACCTGTACACCATTGTACACACTTGTACAAGCTTGTACACACTTGTACACCCTTGTACAAACTTGTGCACCCTTGTACACTTTTGTACACCCTTGTACACATTTGTACAGCCTTGTACAAACTTAAACACACTTGTACAAACATGTACACACTTGAACAACCATGTACACACTTGTACAACCTTGTACACACTTGTACAAGCTTGTACATACTTGTACAACCTTGTACACACTTGTACAACCTTGTACACACTTGTACAACCTTGTACACAATTGTAAAACCTTGTACACACTTGTACAACCTTGTGCAAACCTGTACACCCTTGTACACACTTGTACAAGCTTTTACACGATTGTACACTCTTGTACACACTTGTGCAACCTTGTACACACTTGTGCAACCTTGTACACACTTGTACAACCTTGTAAACACTTGTACAACCTTGTACACACTTGTTCAAGCTTGTACACACTTGTACAACCTTGTACAAACCTGTACACCCTTGTACACACTTGTACACCCTTGTACAAACTTGTGCACCCTTGTACACTTTTGTACACCCTTGTACACATTTGTACAACCTTGTACAAACTTGTACACACTTGTACAAACTTGTACACACTTGTACAACCTTGTACACACTTGTACATCCTTGTACACACTTGTACAACCTTGTACACACTTGTACAACCTTGTACACAATTGTAAAACATTGTACACACTTAAACAACCTTGTACAAACTTGTACACACTTGTATAAACTTTTACATCCTTGTACACATTTGTACACCCTTGTACACACTTGTACAAACTTGTACATTCTTGTACATACTTGTACACCCTTGTACACACTTGTACAACCTTGTACAAACCTGTAAACCCTTGTACAAACTTGAAACAAGCATGTACACGATTGTACAAGCTTGTACACGATTGTACACCCTTGTACACACTTGTGCACCCTTGTACACACTTGTACAACCTTGTACACACTTGTACAACCTTGTACACACTTGTACAACCTTGTACACACTTTTTCAACCTTGTACACACTTATACAACCTTGTACACACTTGTACAACCTTGTACACACTTGTACAACCTTGTACACACTTGTACAACCTTGTACACACTTGTACAACCTTGTAAAAACTTGTACAACCTTGTAAAAACTTGTACAACCTTGTACACACTTGTACACCCTTGTACACACTTGTACAAGCTTGTACACACTTGTACAACCTTTAACACACTTGTTCACCCTTGTACACACTTGTACAACCTTTTACAAACTTGTACACACTTGTACAAAATTGTACATTCTTGTACATACTTGTACATCCTTGTACACATTTGTACAACCTTGTACAAACCTGTACACCCTTGTACACACTTGTACAAGCTTGTACACACTTATACACCCTTGTACAAACTTGTGCACCCTTGTACACTTTTGTACACCCTTGTACACATTTGTACAACCTTGTACAAACTTAAACACACTTGTACAAACATGTACACACTTGAACAACCATGTACACACTTGTACAACCTTGTACACACTTGTACAAGCTTGTACACACTTGTACAAACTTGTACACACTTGTAAAACCTTGTACACACTTGTACAACCTTGTACACAATTGTAAAACCTTGTACACACTTGTACAACCTTGTACAAACCTGTACACCCTTGTACACACTTGTACAAGCTTGTACACGATTGTACACTCTTGTACACACTTGTGCAACCTTGTACACACTTGTACAACCTTGTAAACACTTGTACAACCTTGTACAAACCTGTACACCCTTGTACACACTTGTACACCCTTGTACAAACTTGTGCACCCTTGTACACTTTTGTACACCCTTGTACACATTTGTACAACCTTGTACAAACTTGTACACACTTGTACAAATTTGTACACACTTGTACAACCTTGTACACACTTGTACAACCTTGTACACACTTGTACAACCTTGTACAACCTTGTACAAACTTGTACACACTTGTACAAACTTTTACATCCTTGTACACATTTGTACACCCTTGTACACACTTGTACAAACTTGTACATTCTTGTACATACTTGTACACCCTTGTACACACTTGTACAACCTTGTACAAACCTGTAAACCCTTGTACAAACTTGAAACAAGCATGTACACGATTGTACAAGCTTGTACACGATTGTACACCCTTGTACACACTTGTGCACCCTTGTACACACTTGTACAACCTTGTACACACTTGTACAACCTTGTACACACTTGTACAACCTTGTACACACTTGTACAACCTTGTACACACTTGTACAACCTTGTACAACCTTGTACAAACTTGTACACACTTGTACAAACTTTTACATCCTTGTACACATTTGTACATCCTTGTACACACTTGTACAAACTTGTACATTCTTGTACATACTTGTACACCCTTGTACACACTTGTACAAACTTGTACATTCTTGTACATACTTGTACACCCTTGTACACACTTGTACAACCTTGTACAAACCTGTAAACCCTTGTACAAACTTGTACACACTTGTACAAGCTTGTACACACTTGTACACCCTTGTACAAACTTGTGCACCCTTGTACACTTTTGTACACCCTTGTACACATTTGTACAACCTTGTACAAACTTGTACACACTTGAACAAACTTGTACACACTTGTACAACCTTGTACACACTTGTACAACCTTGTACACGCTTGTACAACCTTGTACACGCTTGTACAACCTTGTACACACTTGTACAACCTTTTACACAATTGTAAAACCTTGTACAGACTTGTACATTCTTGTACAAACTTGTACTTACTTGTACAACCTTGTACAAACTTTTACACACTTGTACAAACTTTTACATCCTTGTACACATTTGTACACCCTTGTACACACTTGTACAACCTTGTACAAACCTGTACACCCTTGTACACACTTGTACAAGCTTGTACACGATTGTACACCCTTGTACACACTTGTGCACCCTTGTATACATTTGTACAACCTTGTACAAACTTGTACACAATTGTACAAACTTGTACACACTTGTACAAACTTGTACACCCTTGTACACACTTGTACAACCTTGTACACACTTGTACAAACTTGTACACCCTTGTACACACTTGTACAACCTTGTACACACTTGTACAACCTTGTACACACTTGTACAACCTTGTACACAATTGTACAACCTTGTACAACCTTGTACACACGTGTACAACCTTGTACAAACTTGTACAACCTTGTACACACTTGTACAACCTTGTAAAAACTTGTACAACCTTGTACACAATTGTACACCCTTGTACACACTTGTACAAGCTTGTACACACTTGTACAAGCTTGTACACACTTGTACAACCTTGTACACACTTGTTCACCCTTGTACACACTTGTACAACCTTGTACACACTTGTACAACCTTGTACACACTTGTACAACCTTGTACAACCTTGTACAAACTTGTACACGTTTGTACAAACTTTTACATCCTTGTACACATTTGTACACCCTTGTACACACTTGTACAAACTTGTACATTCTTGTACATACTTGTACACCCTTGTACACACTTGTACAACCTTGTACAAACCTGTAAAGCCTTGTACAAACTTGAAACAAGCATGTACACGATTGTACAAGCTTGTACACGATTGTACACCCTTGTACACACTTGTGCACCCTTGTACACACTTGTACAACCTTGTACACACTTGTACAACCTTGTACACACTTGTACAACCTTGTACACACTTTTTCGACCTTGTACACACTTATACAACCTTGTACACACTTGTACAACCTTGTACACACTTGTACAACCTTGTACACACTTGTACAACCTTGTACATACTTGTACAACCTTGTAAAAACTTGTACAACCTTGTAAAAACTTGTACAACCTTGTACACACTTGTACACCCTTGTACACACTTGTACAAGCTTGTACACACTTGTACAACCTTGTACACACTTGTTCACCCTTGTACACACTTGTACACACTTTTACATCCTTGTACACATTTGTACACCCTTGTACACACTTGTACAAACCTGTACACCCTTGTACACACTTGTACAAGCTTGTACACGATTGTACACCCTTGTACACACTTGTGCACCCTTGTATACATTTGTACAACCTTGTACAAACTTGTACACAATTGTACAAACTTGTACAGACTTGTACAAACTTGTACATCCTTGTACACACTTGTACAACCTTGTACACACTTGTACAAACTTGTACACCCTTGTACACACTTGTACAACCTTGTACACACTTGTACAACCTTGTACACACTTGTACAACCTTGTACACAATTGTACAACTTTGTACAACCTTGTACACACTTGTACAACCTTGTACACACTTGTACAACCTTGTACACACTTGTACAACCTTGTAAAAACTTGTACAACCTTGTACACAATTGTACACCCTTGTACACACTTGTACAAGCTTGTACACACTTGTACAAGCTTGTACACACTTGTACAACCTTGTACACACTTGTTCACCCTTGTACACACTTGTACAACCTTGTACACACTTGTACAACCTTGTACACACTTGTACAACCTTGTACAACCTTGTACAAACTTGTACACGTTTGTACAAACTTTTACATCCTTGTACACATTTGTACACCCTTGTACACACTTGTACAAACTTGTACATTCTTGTACATACTTGTACACCCTTGTACACACTTGTACAACCTAGTACAAACCTGTAAACCCTTGTACAAACTTGAAACAAGCATGTACACGATTGTACAAGCTTGTACACGATTGTACACCCTTGTACACACTTGTGCACCCTTGTACACACTTGTACAACCTTGTACACACTTGTACAACCTTGTACACACTTGTACAACCTTGTACACACTTTTTCAACCTTGTACACACTTATACAACCTTGTACACACTTGTACAACCTTGTACACACTTGTACAACCTTGTACACACTTGTACAAACTTTTACATCCTTGTACACATTTGTACACCCTTGTACACACTTGTACAACCTTGTACAAACCTGTACACCCTTGTACACACTTGTACAAGCTTGTACACGATTGTACACCCTTGTACACACTTGTGCACCCTTGTATACATTTGTACAACCTTGTACAAACTTGTACACAATTGTGCAAACTTGTACACACTTGTACAAACTTGTACACCCTTGTACACACTTGTACAACCTTGTACACACTTGTACAAACTTGTACACCCTTGTACACACTTGTACAACCTTGTACACACTTGTACAACCTTGTACACACTTGTACAACCTTGTACACAATTGTACAACCTTGTACAACCTTGTACACACTTGTACAACCTTGTACACACTTGTACAACCTTGTACACACTTGTACAACCTTGTAAAAACTTGTACAACCTTGTACACAATTGTACACCCTTGTACACACTTGTACAAGCTTGTACACACTTGTACAAGCTTGTACACACTTGTACAACCTTGTACACACTTGTTCACCCTTGTACACACTTGTACAACCTTGTACACACTTGTACAACCTTGTACGAACTTGTACAACCTTGTACAACCTTGTACAAACTTGTACACGTTTGTACAAACTTTTACATCCTTGTACACATTTGTACACCCTTGTACACACTTGTACAAACTTGTACATTCTTGTACATACTTGTACACCCTTGTACACACTTGTACAACCTTGTACAAACCTGTAAACCCTTGTACAAACTTGAAACAAGCATGTACACGATTGTACAAGCTTGTACACGATTGTACACCCTTGTACACACTTGTGCACCCTTGTACACACTTGTACAACCTTGTACACACTTGTACAACCTTGTACACACTTGTACAACCTTGTACACACTTTTTCAACCTTGTACACACTTATACAACCTTGTACACACTTGTACAACCTTGTACACACTTGTACAACCTTGTACACACTTGTACAACCTTGTACACACTTGTACAACCTTGTAAAAACTTGTACAACCTTGTAAAAACTTGTACAACCTTGTACACACTTGTACACCCTTGTACACACTTGTACAAGCTTGTACACACTTGTACAACCTTGTACACACTTGTTCACCCTTGTACACACTTGTACACACTTTTACATCCTTGTACACATTTGTACACCCTTGTACACACTTGTACAACCTTGTACAAACCTGTACACCCTTGTACACACTTGTACAAGCTTGTACACGATTGTACACCCTTGTACACACTTGTGCACCCTTGTATACATTTGTACAACCTTGTACAAACTTGTACACAATTGTACAAACTTGTACACACTTGTACAAACTTGTACACCCTTGTACACACTTGTACAACCTTGTACACACTTGTACAAACTTGTACACCCTTGTACACACTTGTACAACCTTGTACACACTTGTACAACCTTGTACACACTTGTACAACCTTGTACACAATTGTACAACTTTGTACAACCTTGTACACACTTGTACAACCTTGTACACACTTGTACAACCTTGTACACACTTGTACAACCTTGTAAAAACTTGTACAACCTTGTACACACTTGTACACCCTTGTACACACTTGTACAAGCTTGTACACACTTGTACAAGCTTGTACACACTTGTACAAGCTTGTACACACTTGTACAAGCTTGTACACACTTGTACAACCTTGTACACACTTGTTCACCCTTGTACACACTTGTACAACCTTTTACAAACTTGTACACACTTGTACAAAATTGTACATTCTTGTACATACTTGTACATCCTTGTACACATTTGTACAACCTAGTACAAACCTGTACACCATTGTACACACTTGTACAAGCTTGTACACACTTGTACACCCTTGTACAAACTTGTGCACCCTTGTACACTTTTGTACACCCTTGTACACATTTGTACAACCTTGTACAAACTTAAACACACTTGTACAAACATGTACACACTTGAACAACCATGTACACACTTGTACAACCTTGTACACACTTGTACAAGCTTGTACACACTTGTACAACCTTGTACACACTTGTACAACCTTGTACACACTTGTACAACCTTGTACACAATTGTAAAACCTTGTACACACTTGTACAACCTTGTACAAACCTGTACACCCTTGTACACACTTGTACAAGCTTGTACACGATTGTACACTCTTGTACACACTTGTGCAACCTTGTACACACTTGTGCAACCTTGTACACACTTGTACAACCTTGTAAACACTTGTACAACCTTGTACACACTTGTTCAAGCTTGTACACACTTGTACAACCTTGTACAAACCTGTACACCCTTGTACACACTTGTACACCCTTGTACAAACTTGTGCACCCTTGTACACTTTTGTACACCCTTGTACACATTTGTACAACCTTGTACAAACTTGTACACACTTGTACAAACTTGTACACACTTGTACAACCTTGTACACACTTGTACATCCTTGTACACACTTGTACAACCTTGTACACACTTGTACAACCTTGTACACAATTGTAAAACATTGTACACACTTAAACAACCTTGTACAAACTTGTACACACTTGTATAAACTTTTACACCCTTGTACACACTTGTACAACCTTGTACAAACCTGTAAACCCTTGTACAAGCTTGTACACACTTGTACAAACTTGTACACACTTGTACACCCTTGTACAAACTTGTGCACCCTTGTACACTTTTGTACACCCTTGTACACATTTGTACAACCTTGTACAAACTTGTACACACTTGAACAAACTTGTACACACTTGTACAAGCTTGTACACACTTGTACAACCTTGTACACACTTGTACAACCTTGTACACACTTGTACAACCTTTTACACAATTGTAAAACCTTGTACACACTTGTACATTCTTGTACAAACTTGTACTTACTTGTACAACCTTGTACAAACTTGTACACACTTGTACAAACTTTTACATCCTTGTACACATTTGTACACCCTTGTACACACTTGTACAACCTTGTACAAACCTGTACACCCTTGTACACACTTGTACAAGCTTGTACACGATTGTACACACTTGTACACACTTGTGCACCCTTGTACACACTTGTACACCCTTGTACACACTTGTACAACCTTTTACAAACTTGTACACACTTGTACAAACTTGAACATTCTTGTACATACTTGTACACCCTTGTAAACACTTGTACAACCTTGTACAAACTTGTACACACTTGTACACACTTGTACAAGCTTGTACACACTTGTACAAGCTTGTACATACTTGTACACCCTTGTACAAACTTGTACACCCTTGTACACACTTGTACAACCTTGTACACAATTGTACAACCTTGTACAACCATGTACACACTTGTACAACTTTGTACACACTTGTACAACCTTGTACACACTTGTACACCTTTGTACACACTTGTACAACCTTGTACACTATGATACAACCTTGTACACACTTGTACAACCTTTTACAAACTTGTACACACTTGTACAACCTTGTACAAACCTGTACACCCTTGTACACACTTGTACAAGCTTGTACACACTTGTACAAGCTTGTACACACTTGTACACCCTTGTACAAACTTGTACACACTTGTACAAACTTGTACACCCTTGTACACACTTGTACAACCTTGTACACACTTGTACAACCTTGTACACAATTGTACAATCTTGTACAACCATGTACACACTTGTACAACCTTGTACACACTTGTAAAACCTTGTACACACTTGTACACCTTTGTACACACTTATACAACCTTGTACACACTTGTACAACCTTGTACACACTTGTACAACCTTGTACACGTTTGTACAACCTTGTACACACTTGTACAACCTTGTACACACTTGTACAACCTTGTAAAAACTTGTACAAGCATGTACACGATTGTGCACTCTTGTACACACTTGTACAACCTTGTACACACTTGTACAACCTTGTACACACTTGTACATCCTTGTACACATTTGTACACCCTTGTACACACTTGTACAACCTTGTACAAACCTGTACACCCTTGTACACACTTGTACAAGCTTGTACACGATTGTACACACTTGTACACACTTGTGCACCCTTGTACACACTTGTACACCCTTGTACACACTTGTACAACCTTTTACAAACTTGTACACACTTGTACAAACTTGAACATTCTTGTACATACTTGTACACCCTTGTAAACACTTGTACAACCTTGTACAAACTTGTACACACTTGTACACACTTGTACAAGCTTGTACACACTTGTACAAGCTTGTACATACTTGTACACCCTTGTACAAACTTGTGCACCCTTGTACACACTTGTACAACCTTGTACACAATTGTACAACCTTGTACAACCATGTACACACTTGTACAACTTTGTACACACTTGTACAACCTTGTACACACTTGTACACCTTTGTACACACTTGAACAACCTTGTACACTATGATACAACCTTGTACACACTTGTACAACCTTGTACACACTTGTACAACCTTTTACAAACTTGTACACACTTGTACAACCTTGTACAAACCTGTACACCCTTGTACACACTTGTACAAGCTTGTACACACTTGTACAAGCTTGTACACACTTGTACACCCTTGTACAAACTTGTGCACCCTTGTACACTTTTGTACACCCTTGTATACATTGGTACAACCTTGTACAAACTTGTACACACTTGTACAAACTTGTACACACTTGTACAAACTTGTACACCCTTGTACACACTTGTACAACCTTGTACACACTTGTACAACCTTGTACACAATTGTACAATCTTGTACAACCATGTACACACTTGTACAACCTTGTACACACTTGTAAAACCTTGTACACACTTGTACACCTTTGTACACACTTATACAACCTTGTACACACTTGTACAACCTTGTACACACTTGTACAACCTTGTACACGTTTGTACAACCTTGAACACACTTGTACAACCTTGTACACACTTGTACAACCTTGTAAAAACTTGTACAAGCATGTACACGATTGTGCACTCTTGTACACACTTGTACAACCTTGTACACACTTGTACAACCTTGTACACACTTGTACAACCTTGTACACACTTGTACAACCTTGTACACACTTGTACAACCTTGTACACACTTGTACAACCTTGTACACACTTGTACAAACTTGTACACACTTGTACAACCTTGTACACACTTGTACAACCTTGTACACACTTGTACAACCTTGTACACACTTGTACAACCTTGTACACACTTGTACAACCTTTTACACAATTGTAAAACCTTGTACACGCTTGTACATTCTTGTACAAACTTGTACTTACTTGTACAACCTTGTACAAACTTGTACACACTTGTACAAACTTTTACATCCTTGTACACATTTGTACACCCTTGTACACACTTGTACAACCTTGTACAAACCTGTACACCCTTGTACACACTTGTACAAGCTTGTACAAGATTGTACCCCTTGTACACACTTGTGCACCCTTGTACACACTTGTACACCCTTGTATACACTTGTACAACCTTTTACAAACTTGTACACACTTGTACAAACTTGTACATTCTTGTGCATACTTGTACACCCTTGTACACACTTGTACAACCTTGTACACACTTTTTCAACCTTGTACACACTTGTACATCCTTGTACACATTTGTACACCCTTGTACACACTTGTACAACCTTGTACAAACCTGTACACCCTTGTACACACTTGTACAAGCTTGTACACGATTGTACACACTTGTACACACTTGTGCACCCTTGTACACACTTGTACACCCTTGTACACACTTGTACAACCTTTTACAAACTTGTACACACTTGTACAAACTTGAACATTCTTGTACATACTTGTACACCCTTGTAAACACTTGTACAACCTTGTACAAACTTGTACACACTTGTACACACTTGTACAAGCTTGTACACACTTGTACAAGCTTGTACATACTTGTACACCCTTGTACAAACTTGTGCACCCTTGTACACACTTGTACAACCTTGTACACAATTGTACAACCTTGTACAACCATGTACACACTTGTACAACTTTGTACACACTTGTACAACCTTGTACACACTTGTACACCTTTGTACACACTTGTACAACCTTGTACACTATGATACAACCTTGTACACACTTGTACAACCTTGTACACACTTGTACAACCTTTTACAAACTTGTACACACTTGTACAACCTTGTACAAACCTGTACACCCTTGTACACACTTGTACAAGCTTGTACACACTTGTACAAGCTTGTACACACTTGTACACCCTTGTACAAACTTGTGCACCCTTGTACACTTTTGTACACCCTTGTATACATTGGTACAACCTTGTACAAACTTGTACACACTTGTACAAACTTGTACACACTTGTACAAACTTGTACACCCTTGTACACACTTGTACAACCTTGTACACACTTGTACAACCTTGTACACAATTGTACAATCTTGTACAACCATGTACACACTTGTACAACCTTGTACACACTTGTAAAACCTTGTACACACTTGTACACCTTTGTACACACTTATACAACCTTGTACACACTTGTACAACCTTGTACACACTTGTACAACCTTGTACACGTTTGTACAACCTTGAACACACTTGTACAACCTTGTTTACACTTGTACAACCTTGTAAAAACTTGTACAAGCATGTACACGATTGTGCACTCTTGTACACACTTGTACAACCTTGTACACACTTGTACAACCTTGTACACACTTGTACAACCTTGTACACACTTGTACAACCTTGTACACACTTGTACAACCTTGTACACACTTGTACAAACTTGTACACACTTGTACAACCTTGTACACACTTGTACAACCTTGTACACACTTGTACAACCTTGTACACACTTGTACAACCTTTTACACAATTGTAAAACCTTGTACACGCTTGTACATTCTTGTACAAACTTGTACTTACTTGTACAACCTTGTACAAACTTGTACACACTTGTACAAACTTTTACATCCTTGTACACATTTGTACACCCTTGTACACACTTGTACAACCTTGTACAAACCTGTACACCCTTGTACACACTTGTACAAGCTTGTACAAGATTGTACACCCTTGTACACACTTGTGCACCCTTGTACACACTTGTACACCCTTGTATACACTTGTACAACCTTTTACAAACTTGTACACACTTGTACAAACTTGTACATTCTTGTGCATACTTGTACACCCTTGTACACACTTGTACAACCTTGTACACACTTTTTCAACCTTGTACACACTTATACAACCTTGTACACACTTGTACAACCTTGTACACACTTGTACAACCTTGTACACACTTGTACAACCTTGTACACACTTGTACAACCTTGTAAAAACTTGTACAACCTTGTAAAAACTAGTACAACCTTGTACACACTTGTACACCCTTGTACACACTTGTACAAGCTTGTACACACTTGTACAACCTTGTACACACTTGTTCACCCTTGTACACACTTGTACACACTTTTACATCCTTGTACACAATTGTACACCCTTGTACACACTTGTACAACCTTGTACAAACCTGTACACCCTTGTACACACTTGTACAAGCTTGTACACGATTGTACACCCTTGTACACACTTGTGCACCCTTGTATACATTTGTACAACATTGTACAAACTTGTACACAATTGTACAAACTTGTACACACTTGTACAAACTTGTACACCCTTGTACACACTTGTACAACCTTGTACACACTTGTACAAACTTGTACACCCTTGTACACACTTGTACAACCTTGTACACACTTGTCACTTGTACAACCTTGTACACAATTGTACAACTTTGTACAACCTTGTACACACTTGTACAACCTTGTACACACTTGTACAACCTTGTACACACTTGTACAACCTTGTAAAAACTTGTACAACCTTGTACACACTTGTACACCCTTGTACACACTTGTACAAGCTTGTACACACTTGTACAAGCTTGTACACACTTGTACAAGCTTGTACACACTTGTACAACCTTGTACACACTTGTTCACCCTTGTACACACTTGTACAACCTTTTACAAACTTGTACACACTTGTACAAAATTGTACATTCTTGTACATACTTGTACATCCTTGTACACATTTGTACAACCTAGTACAAACCTGTACACCATTGTACACACTTGTACAAGCTTGTACACACTTGTACACCCTTGTACAAACTTGTGCACCCTTGTACACTTTTGTACACCCTTGTACACATTTGTACAACCTTGTACAAACTTAAACACACTTGTACAAACATGTACACACTTGAACAACCATGTACACACTTGTACAACCTTGTACACACTTGTACAAGCTTGTACATACTTGTACAACCTTGTACACACTTGTACAACCTTGTACACACTTGTACAACCTTGTACACAATTGTAAAACCTTGTACACACTTGTACAACCTTGTGCAAACCTGTACACCCTTGTACACACTTGTACAAGCTTTTACACGATTGTACACTCTTGTACACACTTGTGCAACCTTGTACACACTTGTGCAACCTTGTACACACTTGTACAACCTTGTAAACACTTGTACAACCTTGTACACACTTGTTCAAGCTTGTACACACTTGTACAACCTTGTACAAACCTGTACACCCTTGTACACACTTGTACACCCTTGTACAAACTTGTGCACCCTTGTACACTTTTGTACACCCTTGTACACATTTGTACAACCTTGTACAAACTTGTACACACTTGTACAAACTTGTACACACTTGTACAACCTTGTACACACTTGTACATCCTTGTACACACTTGTACAACTTTGTACACACTTGTACAACCTTGTACACAATTGTAAAACATTGTACACACTTAAACAACCTTGTACAAACTTGTACACACTTGTATAAACTTTTACATCCTTGTACACATTTGTACACCCTTGTACACACTTGTACAAACTTGTACATTCTTGTACATACTTGTACACCCTTGTACACACTTGTACAACCTTGTACAAACCTGTAAACCCTTGTACAAACTTGAAACAAGCATGTACACGATTGTACAAGCTTGTACACGATTGTACACCCTTGTACACACTTGTGCACCCTTGTACACACTTGTACAACCTTGTACACACTTGTACAACCTTGTACACACTTGTACAACCTTGTACACACTTTTTCAACCTTGTACACACTTATACAACCTTGTACACACTTGTACAACCTTGTACACACTTGTACAACCTTGTACACACTTGTACAACCTTGTACACACTTGTACAACCTTGTAAAAACTTGTACAACCTTGTAAAAACTTGTACAACCTTGTACACACTTGTACACCCTTGTACACACTTGTACAAGCTTGTACACACTTGTACAACCTTTAACACACTTGTTCACCCTTGTACACACTTGTACAACCTTTTACAAACTTGTACACACTTGTACAAAATTGTACATTCTTGTACATACTTGTACATCCTTGTACACATTTGTACAACCTTGTACAAACCTGTACACCCTTGTACACACTTGTACAAGCTTGTACACACTTGTACACCCTTGTACAAACTTGTGCACCCTTGTACACTTTTGTACACCCTTGTACACATTTGTACAACCTTGTACAAACTTAAACACACTTGTACAAACATGTACACACTTGAACAACCATGTACACACTTGTACAACCTTGTACACACTTGTACAAGCTTGTACACACTTGTACAAACTTGTACACACTTGTAAAACCTTGTACACACTTGTACAACCTTGTACACAATTGTAAAACCTTGTACACACTTGTACAACCTTGTACAAACCTGTACACCCTTGTACACACTTGTACAAGCTTGTACACGATTGTACACTCTTGTACACACTTGTGCAACCTTGTACACACTTGTACAACCTTGTAAACACTTGTACAACCTTGTACAAACCTGTACACCCTTGTACACACTTGTACACCCTTGTACAAACTTGTGCACCCTTGTACACTTTTGTACACCCTTGTACACATTTGTACAACCTTGTACAAACTTGTACACACTTGTACAAATTTGTACACACTTGTACAACCTTGTACACACTTGTACAACCTTGTACACACTTGTACAACCTTGTACAACCTTGTACAAACTTGTACACACTTGTACAAACTTTTACATCCTTGTACACATTTGTACACCCTTGTACACACTTGTACAAACTTGTACATTCTTGTACATACTTGTACACCCTTGTACACACTTGTACAACCTTGTACAAACCTGTAAACCCTTGTACAAACTTGAAACAAGCATGTACACGATTGTACAAGCTTGTACACGATTGTACACCCTTGTACACACTTGTGCACCCTTGTACACACTTGTACAACCTTGTACACACTTGTACAACCTTGTACACACTTGTACAACCTTGTACACACTTGTACAACCTTGTACACACTTGTACAACCTTGTACAACCTTGTACAAACTTGTACACACTTGTACAAACTTTTACATCCTTGTACACATTTGTACATCCTTGTACACACTTGTACAAACTTGTACATTCTTGTACATACTTGTACACCCTTGTACACACTTGTACAAACTTGTACATTCTTGTACATACTTGTACACCCTTGTACACACTTGTACAACCTTGTACAAACCTGTAAACCCTTGTACAAACTTGTACACACTTGTACAAGCTTGTACACACTTGTACACCCTTGTACAAACTTGTGCACCCTTGTACACTTTTGTACACCCTTGTACACATTTGTACAACCTTGTACAAACTTGTACACACTTGAACAAACTTGTACACACTTGTACAACCTTGTACACACTTGTACAACCTTGTACACGCTTGTACAACCTTGTACACGCTTGTACAACCTTGTACACACTTGTACAACCTTTTACACAATTGTAAAACCTTGTACAGACTTGTACATTCTTGTACAAACTTGTACTTACTTGTACAACCTTGTACAAACTTTTACACACTTGTACAAACTTTTACATCCTTGTACACATTTGTACACCCTTGTACACACTTGTACAACCTTGTACAAACCTGTACACCCTTGTACACACTTGTACAAGCTTGTACACGATTGTACACCCTTGTACACACTTGTGCACCCTTGTATACATTTGTACAACCTTGTACAAACTTGTACACAATTGTACAAACTTGTACACACTTGTACAAACTTGTACACCCTTGTACACACTTGTACAACCTTGTACACACTTGTACAAACTTGTACACCCTTGTACACACTTGTACAACCTTGTACACACTTGTACAACCTTGTACACACTTGTACAACCTTGTACACAATTGTACAACCTTGTACAACCTTGTACACACGTGTACAACCTTGTACAAACTTGTACAACCTTGTACACACTTGTACAACCTTGTAAAAACTTGTACAACCTTGTACACAATTGTAAACCCTTGTACACACTTGTACAAGCTTGTACACACTTGTACAAGCTTGTACACACTTGTACAACCTTGTACACACTTGTTCACCCTTGTACACACTTGTACAACCTTGTACACACTTGTACAACCTTGTACACACTTGTACAACCTTGTACAACCTTGTACAAACTTGTACACGTTTGTACAAACTTTTACATCCTTGTACACATTTGTACACCCTTGTACACACTTGTACAAACTTGTACATTCTTGTACATACTTGTACACCCTTGTACACACTTGTACAACCTTGTACAAACCTGTAAACCCTTGTACAAACTTGAAACAAGCATGTACACGATTGTACAAGCTTGTACACGATTGTACACCCTTGTACACACTTGTGCACCCTTGTACACACTTGTACAACCTTGTACACACTTGTACAACCTTGTACACACTTGTACAACCTTGTACACACTTTTTCGACCTTGTACACACTTATACAACCTTGTACACACTTGTACAACCTTGTACACACTTGTACAACCTTGTACACACTTGTACAACCTTGTACATACTTGTACAACCTTGTAAAAACTTGTACAACCTTGTAAAAACTTGTACAACCTTGTACACACTTGTACACCCTTGTACACACTTGTACAAGCTTGTACACACTTGTACAACCTTGTACACACTTGTTCACCCTTGTACACACTTGTACACACTTTTACATCCTTGTACACATTTGTACACCCTTGTACACACTTGTACAAACCTGTACACCCTTGTACACACTTGTACAAGCTTGTACACGATTGTACACCCTTGTACACACTTGTGCACCCTTGTATACATTTGTACAACCTTGTACAAACTTGTACACAATTGTACAAACTTGTACACACTTGTACAAACTTGTACATCCTTGTACACACTTGTACAACCTTGTACACACTTGTACAAACTTGTACACCCTTGTACACACTTGTACAACCTTGTACACACTTGTACAACCTTGTACACACTTGTACAACCTTGTACACAATTGTACAACTTTGTACAACCTTGTACACACTTGTACAACCTTGTACACACTTGTACAACCTTGTACACACTTGTACAACCTTGTAAAAACTTGTACAACCTTGTACACAATTGTACACCCTTGTACACACTTGTACAAGCTTGTACACACTTGTACAAGCTTGTACACACTTGTACAACCTTGTACACACTTGTTCACCCTTGTACACACTTGTACAACCTTGTACACACTTGTACAACCTTGTACACACTTGTACAACCTTGTACAACCTTGTACAAACTTGTACACGTTTGTACAAACTTTTACATCCTTGTACACATTTGTACACCCTTGTACACACTTGTACAAACTTGTACATTCTTGTACATACTTGTACACCCTTGTACACACTTGTACAACCTTGTACAAACCTGTAAACCCTTGTACAAACTTGAAACAAGCATGTACACGATTGTACAAGCTTGTACACGATTGTACACCCTTGTACACACTTGTGCACCCTTGTACACACTTGTACAACCTTGTACACACTTGTACAACCTTGTACACACTTGTACAACCTTGTACACACTTTTTCAACCTTGTACACACTTATACAACCTTGTACACACTTGTACAACCTTGTACACACTTGTACAAACTTTTACATCCTTGTACACATTTGTACACCCTTGTACACACTTGTACAACCTTGTACAAACCTGTACACCCTTGTACACACTTGTACAAGCTTGTACACGATTGTACACCCTTGTACACACTTGTGCACCCTTGTATACATTTGTACAACCTTGTACAAACTTGTACACAATTGTGCAAACTTGTACACACTTGTACAAACTTGTACACCCTTGTACACACTTGTACAACCTTGTACACACTTGTACAAACTTGTACACCCTTGTACACACTTGTACAACCTTGTACACACTTGTACAACCTTGTACACACTTGTACAACCTTGTACACAATTGTACAACCTTGTACAACCTTGTACACACTTGTACAACCTTGTACACACTTGTACAACCTTGTACACACTTGTACAACCTTGTAAAAACTTGTACAACCTTGTACACAATTGTACACCCTTGTACACACTTGTACAAGCTTGTACACACTTGTACAAGCTTGTACACACTTGTACAACCTTGTACACACTTGTTCACCCTTGTACACACTTGTACAACCTTGTACACACTTGTACAACCTTGTACGAACTTGTACAACCTTGTACAACCTTGTACAAACTTGTACACGTTTGTACAAACTTTTACATCCTTGTACACATTTGTACACCCTTGTACACACTTGTACAAACTTGTACATTCTTGTACATACTTGTACACCCTTGTACACACTTGTACAACCTTGTACAAACCTGTAAACCCTTGTACAAACTTGAAACAAGCATGTACACGATTGTACAAGCTTGTACACGATTGTACACCCTTGTACACACTTGTGCACCCTTGTACACACTTGTACAACCTTGTACACACTTGTACAACCTTGTACACACTTGTACAACCTTGTACACACTTTTTCAACCTTGTACACACTTATACAACCTTGTACACACTTGTACAACCTTGTACACACTTGTACAACCTTGTACACACTTGTACAACCTTGTACACACTTGTACAACCTTGTAAAAACTTGTACAACCTTGTAAAAACTTGTACAACCTTGTACACACTTGTACACCCTTGTACACACTTGTACAAGCTTGTACACACTTGTACAACCTTGTACACACTTGTTCACCCTTGTACACACTTGTACACACTTTTACATCCTTGTACACATTTGTACACCCTTGTACACACTTGTACAACCTTGTACAAACCTGTACACCCTTGTACACACTTGTACAAGCTTGTACACGATTGTACACCCTTGTACACACTTGTGCACCCTTGTATACATTTGTACAACCTTGTACAAACTTGTACACAATTGTACAAACTTGTACACACTTGTACAAACTTGTACACCCTTGTACACACTTGTACAACCTTGTACACACTTGTACAAACTTGTACACCCTTGTACACACTTGTACAACCTTGTACACACTTGTACAACCTTGTACACACTTGTACAACCTTGTACACAATTGTACAACTTTGTACAACCTTGTACACACTTGTACAACCTTGTACACACTTGTACAACCTTGTACACACTTGTACAACCTTGTAAAAACTTGTACAACCTTGTACACACTTGTACACCCTTGTACACACTTGTACAAGCTTGTACACACTTGTACAAGCTTGTACACACTTGTACAAGCTTGTACACACTTGTACAAGCTTGTACACACTTGTACAACCTTGTACACACTTGTTCACCCTTGTACACACTTGTACAACCTTTTACAAACTTGTACACACTTGTACAAAATTGTACATTCTTGTACATACTTGTACATCCTTGTACACATTTGTACAACCTAGTACAAACCTGTACACCATTGTACACACTTGTACAAGCTTGTACACACTTGTACACCCTTGTACAAACTTGTGCACCCTTGTACACTTTTGTACACCCTTGTACACATTTGTACAACCTTGTACAAACTTAAACACACTTGTACAAACATGTACACACTTGAACAACCATGTACACACTTGTACAACCTTGTACACACTTGTACAAGCTTGTACACACTTGTACAACCTTGTACACACTTGTACAACCTTGTACACACTTGTACAACCTTGTACACAATTGTAAAACCTTGTACACACTTGTACAACCTTGTACAAACCTGTACACCCTTGTACACACTTGTACAAGCTTGTACACGATTGTACACTCTTGTACACACTTGTGCAACCTTGTACACACTTGTGCAACCTTGTACACACTTGTACAACCTTGTAAACACTTGTACAACCTTGTACACACTTGTTCAAGCTTGTACACACTTGTACAACCTTGTACAAACCTGTACACCCTTGTACACACTTGTACACCCTTGTACAAACTTGTGCACCCTTGTACACTTTTGTACACCCTTGTACACATTTGTACAACCTTGTACAAACTTGTACACACTTGTACAAACTTGTACACACTTGTACAACCTTGTACACACTTGTACATCCTTGTACACACTTGTACAACCTTGTACACACTTGTACAACCTTGTACACAATTGTAAAACATTGTACACACTTAAACAACCTTGTACAAACTTGTACACACTTGTATAAACTTTTACACCCTTGTACACACTTGTACAACCTTGTACAAACCTGTAAACCCTTGTACAAGCTTGTACACACTTGTACAAACTTGTACACACTTGTACACCCTTGTACAAACTTGTGCACCCTTGTACACTTTTGTACACCCTTGTACACATTTGTACAACCTTGTACAAACTTGTACACACTTGAACAAACTTGTACACACTTGTACAAGCTTGTACACACTTGTACAACCTTGTACACACTTGTACAACCTTGTACACACTTGTACAACCTTTTACACAATTGTAAAACCTTGTACACACTTGTACATTCTTGTACAAACTTGTACTTACTTGTACAACCTTGTACAAACTTGTACACACTTGTACAAACTTTTACATCCTTGTACACATTTGTACACCCTTGTACACACTTGTACAACCTTGTACAAACCTGTACACCCTTGTACACACTTGTACAAGCTTGTACACGATTGTACACACTTGTACACACTTGTGCACCCTTGTACACACTTGTACACCCTTGTACACACTTGTACAACCTTTTACAAACTTGTACACACTTGTACAAACTTGAACATTCTTGTACATACTTGTACACCCTTGTAAACACTTGTACAACCTTGTACAAACTTGTACACACTTGTACACACTTGTACAAGCTTGTACACACTTGTACAAGCTTGTACATACTTGTACACCCTTGTACAAACTTGTGCACCCTTGTACACACTTGTACAACCTTGTACACAATTGTACAACCTTGTACAACCATGTACACACTTGTACAACTTTGTACACACTTGTACAACCTTGTACACACTTGTACACCTTTGTACACACTTGTACAACCTTGTACACTATGATACAACCTTGTACACACTTGTACAACCTTGTACACACTTGTACAACCTTGTACAAACCTGTACACCCTTGTACACACTTGTACAAGCTTGTACACACTTGTACAAGCTTGTACACACTTGTACACCCTTGTACAAACTTGTACACACTTGTACAAACTTGTACACCCTTGTACACACTTGTACAACCTTGTACACACTTGTACAACCTTGTACACAATTGTACAATCTTGTACAACCATGTACACACTTGTACAACCTTGTACACACTTGTAAAACCTTGTACACACTTGTACACCTTTGTACACACTTATACAACCTTGTACACACTTGTACAACCTTGTACACACTTGTACAACCTTGTACACGTTTGTACAACCTTGTACACACTTGTACAACCTTGTACACACTTGTACAACCTTGTAAAAACTTGTACAAGCATGTACACGATTGTGCACTCTTGTACACACTTGTACAACCTTGTACACACTTGTACAACCTTGTACACACTTGTACATCCTTGTACACATTTGTACACCCTTGTACACACTTGTACAACCTTGTACAAACCTGTACACCCTTGTACACACTTGTACAAGCTTGTACACGATTGTACACACTTGTACACACTTGTGCACCCTTGTACACACTTGTACACCCTTGTAAACACTTGTACAACCTTTTACAAACTTGTACACACTTGTACAAACTTGAACATTCTTGTACATACTTGTACACCCTTGTAAACACTTGTACAACCTTGTACAAACTTGTACACACTTGTACACACTTGTACAAGCTTGTACACACTTGTACAAGCTTGTACATACTTGTACACCCTTGTACAAACTTGTGCACCCTTGTACACACTTGTACAACCTTGTACACAATTGTACAACCTTGTACAACCATGTACACACTTGTACAACTTTGTACACACTTGTACAACCTTGTACACACTTGTACACCTTTGTACACACTTGTACAACCTTGTACACTATGATACAACCTTGTACACACTTGTACAACCTTGTACACACTTGTACAACCTTTTACAAACTTGTACACACTTGTACAACCTTGTACAAACCTGTACACCCTTGTACACACTTGTACAAGCTTGTACACACTTGTACAAGCTTGTACACACTTGTACACCCTTGTACAAACTTGTGCACCCTTGTACACTTTTGTACACCCTTGTATACATTGGTACAACCTTGTACAAACTTGTACACACTTGTACAAACTTGTACACACTTGTACAAACTTGTACACCCTTGTACACACTTGTACAACCTTGTACACACTTGTACAACCTTGTACACAATTGTACAATCTTGTACAACCATGTACACACTTGTACAACCTTGTACACACTTGTAAAACCTTGTACACACTTGTACACCTTTGTACACACTTATACAACCTTGTACACACTTGTACAACCTTGTACACACTTGTACAACCTTGTACACGTTTGTACAACCTTGAACACACTTGTACAACCTTGTACACGTTTGTACAACCTTGAACACACTTGTACAACCTTGTACACACTTGTACAACCTTGTAAAAACTTGTACAAGCATGTACACGATTGTGCACTCTTGTACACACTTGTACAACCTTGTACACACTTGTACAACCTTGTACACACTTGTACAACCTTGTACACACTTGTACAACCTTGTACACACTTGTACAACCTTGTACACACTTGTACAAACTTGTACACACTTGTACAACCTTGTACACACTTGTACAACCTTGTACACACTTGTACAACCTTGTACACACTTGTACAACCTTTTACACAATTGTAAAACCTTGTACACGCTTGTACATTCTTGTACAAACTTGTACTTACTTGTACAACCTTGTACAAACTTGTACACACTTGTACAAACTTTTACATCCTTGTACACATTTGTACACCCTTGTACACACTTGTACAACCTTGTACAAACCTGTACACCCTTGTACACACTTGTACAAGCTTGTACAAGATTGTACACCCTTGTACACACTTGTGCACCCTTGTACACACTTGTACACCCTTGTATACACTTGTACAACCTTTTACAAACTTGTACACACTTGTACAAACTTGTACATTCTTGTGCATACTTGTACACCCTTGTACACACTTGTACAACCTTGTACACACTTTTTCAACCTTGTACACACTTATACAACCTTGTACACACTTGTACAACCTTGTACACACTTGTACAACCTTGTACACACTTGTACAACCTTGTACACACTTGTACAACCTTGTACACACTTGTACAACCTTGTAAAAACTTGTACAACCTTGTAAAAACTTGTACAACCTTGTACACACTTGTACACCCTTGTACACACTTGTACAAGCTTGTACACACTTGTACAACCTTGTACACACTTGTTCACCCTTGTACACACTTGTACACACTTTTACATCCTTGTACACAATTGTACACCCTTGTACACACTTGTACAACCTTGTACAAACCTGTACACCCTTGTACACACTTGTACAAGCTTGTACACGATTGTACACCCTTGTACACACTTGTGCACCCTTGTATACATTTGTACAACATTGTACAAACTTGTACACAATTGTACAAACTTGTACACACTTGTACAAACTTGTACACCCTTGTACACACTTGTACAACCTTGTACACACTTGTACAAACTTGTACACCCTTGTACACACTTGTACAACCTTGTACACACTTGTACAACCTTGTACACACTTGTACAACCTTGTACACAATTGTACAACTTTGTACAACCTTGTACACACTTGTACAACCTTGTACACACTTGTACAACCTTGTACACACTTGTACAACCTTGTAAAAACTTGTACAACCTTGTACACACTTGTACACCCTTGTACACACTTGTACAAGCTTGTACACACTTGTACAAGCTTGTACACACTTGTACAACCTTGTACACACTTGTTCACCCTTGTACACACTTGTACAACCTTTTACAAACTTGTACACACTTGTACAAAATTGTACATTCTTGTACATACTTGTACATCCTTGTACACATTTGTACAACCTAGTACAAACCTGTACACCATTGTACACACTTGTACAAGCTTGTACACACTTGTACACCCTTGTACAAACTTGTGCACCCTTGTACACTTTTGTACACCCTTGTACACATTTGTACAACCTTGTACAAACTTAAACACACTTGTACAAACATGTACACACTTGAACAACCATGTACACACTTGTACAACCTTGTACACACTTGTACAAGCTTGTACATACTTGTACAACCTTGTACACACTTGTACAACCTTGTACACACTTGTACAACCTTGTACACAATTGTAAAACCTTGTACACACTTGTACAACCTTGTGCAAACCTGTACACCCTTGTACACACTTGTACAAGCTTTTACACGATTGTACACTCTTGTACACACTTGTGCAACCTTGTACACACTTGTGCAACCTTGTACACACTTGTACAACCTTGTAAACACTTGTACAACCTTGTACACACTTGTTCAAGCTTGTACACACTTGTACAACCTTGTACAAACCTGTACACCCTTGTACACACTTGTACACCCTTGTACAAACTTGTGCACCCTTGTACACTTTTGTACACCCTTGTACACATTTGTACAACCTTGTACAAACTTGTACACACTTGTACAAACTTGTACACACTTGTACAACCTTGTACACACTTGTACATCCTTGTACACACTTGTACAACCTTGTACACACTTGTACAACCTTGTACACAATTGTAAAACATTGTACACACTTAAACAACCTTGTACAAACTTGTACACACTTGTATAAACTTTTACATCCTTGTACACATTTGTACACCCTTGTACACACTTGTACAACCTTGTACAAACCTGTAAACCCTTGTACACACTTGTACAAGCTTGTACACGATTGTACAAGCTTGTACACGATTGTACACCCTTGTACACACTTGTGAACCCTTGTACACACTTGTACAACCTTGTACACACTTGTACAACCTTGTACACACTTGTACAACCTTGTACACACTTGTACAACCTTGTACACACTTGTACAACCTTGTACACACTTGTACAACCTTGTACAACCTACTACAAACTTGTACACACTTGTACAAACTTTTACATCCTTGTACACATTTGTACACCCTTGTACACACTTGTACAAACTTGTACATTCTTGTACATACTTTTACACCCTTGTACACACTTGTACAAACTTGTACATTCTTGTACATACTTGTACACCCTTGTACACACTTGTACAACCTTGTACAAACCTGTAAACCCTTGTACAAGCTTGTACACATTTGTACAACCTTGTACAAACTTGTACACACTTGAACAAACTTGTACACACTTGTACAACCTTGTACACACTTGTACAACCTTGTACACACTTGTACAACCTTGTACACACTTGTACAAGCTTGTACACACTTGTACAACCTTGTACACACTTGTACAACCTTGTACACACTTGTACAACCTTTTACACAATTGTAAAACCTTGTACACACTTGTACATTCTTGTACAAACTTGTACTTACTTGTACAACCTTGTACAAACTTGTACACACTTGTACAAACTTTTACATCCTTGTACACATTTGTACACCCTTGTACACACTTGTACAACTTTGTACAAACCTGTACACCCTTGTACACACTTGTACAAGCTTGTACACGATTGTACACACTTGTACACACTTGTGCACCCTTGTACACACTTGTACACCCTTGTACACACTTGTACAACCTTTTACAAACTTGTACACACTTGTACAAACTTGAACATTCTTGTACATACTTGTACACCCTTGTAAACACTTGTACAACCTTGTACAAACTTGTACACACTTGTACACACTTGTACAAGCTTGTACACACTTGTACAAGCTTGTACATACTTGTACACCCTTGTACAAACTTGTGCACCCTTGTACACACTTGTACAACCTTGTACACAATTGTACAACCTTGTACAACCATGTACACACTTGTACAACTTTGTACACACTTGTACAACCTTGTACACACTTGTACACCTTTGTACACACTTGTACAACCTTGTACACTATGATACAACCTTGTACACACTTGTACAACCTTGTACACACTTGTACAACCTTTTACAAACTTGTACACACTTGTACAACCTTGTACAAACCTGTACACCCTTGTACACACTTGTACAAGCTTGTACACACTTGTACAAGCTTGTACACACTTGTACACCCTTGTACAAACTTGTGCACCCTTGTACACTTTTGTACACCCTTGTATACATTGGTACAACCTTGTACAAACTTGTACACACTTGTACAAACTTGTACACACTTGTACAAACTTGTACACCCTTGTACACACTTGTACAACCTTGTACACACTTGTACAACCTTGTACACAATTGTACAACCTTGTACAACCATGTACACACTTGTACAACCTTGTACACACTTGTAAAACCTTGTACACACTTGTACACCTTTGTACACACTTATACAACCTTGTACACACTTGTACAACCTTGTACACACTTGTACAACCTTGTACACGTTTGTACAACCTTGTACACACTTGTACAACCTTGTACACACTTGTACAACCTTGTAAAAACTTGTACAAGCATGTACACGATTGTGCACTCTTGTACACACTTGTACAACCTTGTACACACTTGTACAACCTTGTACACACTTGTACAACCTTGTACACACTTGTACAACCTTGTACACACTTGTACAACCTTGTACACACTTGTACAAACTTGTACACACTTGTACAACCTTGTACACACTTGTACAACCTTGTACACACTTGTACAACCTTGTACACACTTGTACAACCTTGTACACACTTGTACAACCTTTTACACAATTGTAAAACCTTGTACACGCTTGTACATTCTTGTACAAACTTGTACTTACTTGTACAACCTTGTACAAACTTGTACACACTTGTACAAACTTTTACATCCTTGTACACATTTGTACACCCTTGTACACACTTGTACAACCTTGTACAAACCTGTACACCCTTGTACACACTTGTACAAGCTTGTACAAGATTGTACACCCTTGTACACACTTGTGCACCCTTGTACACACTTGTACACCCTTGTATACACTTGTACAACCTTTTACAAACTTGTACACACTTGTACAAACTTGTACATTCTTGTGCATACTTGTACACCCTTGTAAACACTTGTACAACCTTGTACAAACCTGTACACCCTTGTACACACTTGTACAAGCTTGTACACACTTGTACAAGCTTGTACACACTTGTACACCCTTGTACAAACTTGTGCACCCTTGTACACTTTTGTACACCCTTGTATACATTTGTACAACCTTGTACAAACTTGTACACAATTGTACAAACTTGTACACACTTGTACAAACTTGTACACCCTTGTACACACTTGTACAACCTTGTACACACTTGTACAACCTTGTTCAAACCTGTACACCCTTGTACACACTTGTACAAGCTTGTACACGATTGTACATCCTTGTACACACTTGTGCACCCTTGTACACACTTGTACACCCTTGTACACACTTGTACAACCTTTTACAAACTTGTACACACGTGTACAAACTTGTACATTCTTGTACATACTTGTACACCCTTGTAAACACTTGTACAACCTTGTACAAACCTGTACACCCTTGTACACACTTGTACAAGCTTGTACACACTTGTACACCCTTGTACACACTTGTACAACCTTGTACACACTTGTACAACCTTGTACACAATTGTACAACCTTGTACAACCTTGTACACACTTGTACAACCTTGTACACACTTGTACAACCTTGTACACACTTGTACAACCTTGTACACACTTGTACACCTTTGTACACACTTGTTCAACCTTGTACACACTTGTACAACCTTGTACACACTTGTACAACCTTGTACACACTTGTACAACCTTGTACACACTTGTACACACTTGTACAAACTTGTACATTCTTGTACATACTTGTACTCCCTTGTAAACACTTGTACAACCTTGTACAAACCTGTACACCCTTGTACACACTTGTACAAGCTTGTACACACTTCTACAAGCTTGTACACACTTGTACACCCTTGTACAAACTTGTGCACCCTTGTACACTTTTGTACACCCTTGTATACATTTGTACAACCTTGTACAAACTTGTACACACTTGTACAAACTTGTACACACTTGTACAAACTTGTACACCCTTGTACACACTTGTACAACCTTGTACACACTTGTACAACCTTGTACACACTTGTGTCTAAGATGTCTTTTTATTTAGAGGGATGTCTTGTTTTTTAGAGGGTTGTCTTGTTTTTTAGAGGGTTTTCTTGTAATTTAGATGGGATGTCTTGTTATTTAGAGGGATGTCTTAATATTTAGCGGAATGTCTTGTTTATTAGAGGGATGTCTTGCTATTTAGAGGGATGTCTTTTTATTTGGAGGGATGTCTTGTTATTTAGAGGGATGTCTTAATATTTAGAGGGATGTCTTGTTATTTAGAGGAATGTCTTGTTATTTAAAAGGGATGTCTTGTTATTTAGAGGGATGTCTTGTTATTTAGTGGGATGTCTTGTTATTTAGAGGGATGTCTTGTTATTTAGAGAGATGTCTTGTTATTTAAAGGGATGTCTTAATATTTAGAGGGATGTCTTGTTATTTAGAGGGATGTCTTAATATTTAGAGGGATGTCTTGTTATTTGAAGGGATGTCTTAATATTTAGAGGGATGTCTTGTTATTTAGAGGGATGTCTTGTTATTTAGAGGGATGTCTTGTTTTTTAAAGGGTTGTCTTGTTATTTGGAGGGATGTCTTAATATTTAGAGTGATGTCTTGTTATTTAGAGGGATGTCTTGTTATTTAGAGGGATGTCTTGTTTTTTAGAGGGTTGTCTTGTTATTTGGAGGGATGTCTTGTTTTTTAGAGGGTTGTCTTGTAATTTAGATGGGATGTCTTGTTATTTAGAGGGATGTCTTGTTATTTACAGGTATGTCTTGTTATTTAGAGGGATGTCTTAATATTTAGAGGAATGTCTTGTTATATAGATGGATGTCTTGTTATTTAGAGGGATGTCTTGATATTTAGAGGGATGTCTTGTTTTTTAGAGAGATGTCTTGTTATTTAAAGGGTTTTTTTTTGTTTTTTAGAGGGTTGTCTTGTTATTTGGAGGGATGTCTTGTTATTTAGATTAATGTCTTAATATTTAGAGGGATGTCTTGTTTTTTAGAGGGATGTCTTGTTATTTAGAGGGATGTCTTGTTATTTAGAGGGATGTCTTGTTATTTAGAGGGATGTCTTGTTATTTAGAGGGATGTCTTGTTATTTGAAGGGATGTCTTAATATTTAGAGAGATGTCTTGTTATTTAGAGGGATGTCTTGTTATTTAGAGGGATGTCTTGTTATTTAGAGGGATGTCTTCATATTTGGAGGGATGTCTTGTTATTTAGAGGGATGTCTTGTTATTTGGAGGGATGCTTGTTATTAAGAGGGATGTCTTATAATTTAGAGGGATGTTTCGTTATTTGGAGGTATGTCTTGTTATTTAGAGGGATGTCTTGTTATTTAGAGGGATGTCTTGGTATTTGGAGGGATGTCTAGTTATTTAGAGGGATGTCTTTTTATTTAGAGGGATGTCTTGTTATTTAGAGGGATGTCTTGTTATTTAGAGGGATGTCTTGTTATTTGAAGGGATGTCTTAATATTTAGAGGGATGTCTTGCTTTTTTGAGGGATTTCTTGTTATTTGGAGGGATGTCTTGTTATTTAGAGGGATGTCTTGTTATTTAGAGGAATGTCTTGTTATTTAAAAGGGATGTCTTGTTATTTAGAGGGATGTCTTGTTTTTTAGTGAGATGTCTTGTTATTTAGAGGGATGTCTTGTTATTTAGAGAGATGTCTTGTTATTTAAAGGGATGTCTTAATATTTAGAGGGATGTCTTGTTATTTAGAGGGATGTATTAATATTTAGAGGGATGTCTTGTTATTTGGAGGGATGTCTTAATATTTAGAGGGATGTCTTGTTATTTAGAGGGATGTCTTGTTATTTAGAGAGATGTTTTGTTATTTAAAGGGATGTCTTAATATTTAGAGGGATGTCTTGTTATTTAGAGGGATGTCTTAATATTTAGAGGGATGTCTTGTTATTTGAAGGGATGTCTTAATATTTAGAGGGATGTCTTGTTATTTAGAGGGATGTCTTGTTATTTAGAGGGATGTCTTGTTTTTTAAAGGGTTGTCTTGTTATTTGGAGGGATGTCTTAATATTTAGAGGGATGTCTTGGTATTTAGAGGGATGTCTTGTTATTTAGAGGGATGTCTTGTTATTTAGAGGGATGTCTTCTTATTTGGAGGGAAGTCTTGTTATTTGGAGGAATGTCTTGTTATTTAGAGGGATATCTTGTTATTTGGAGGGATGTCTTGTTATTTAGAGGGATGTCTTGCTATTTAGAGGGATGTCTTTTTATTTGGAGGGATGTCTTGTTATTTAGAGGGATGTCTTGTTATTTAGAGGAATGTCTTCTTATTTAAAAGGGATGTCTTGTTATTTAGAGGGACGTCTTGTTATTTAGTGGGATGTCTTGTTATTTAGAGGGATGTCTTGTTATTTAGAGAGATGTCTTGTTATTTAAAGGGATGTCTTAATATTTAGAGGGATGTCTTGTTATTTAGAGGGATGTCTTAATATTTATAGGGATGTCTTGTTATTTGGAGGGATGTCTTAATATTTAGAGGGATGTCTTGTTATTTAGAGGGATGTCTTGTTATTTAGAGGGATGTCTTGTTATTTAGAGGGATGTCTTGTTATTTGGAGAGATGTCTTTTTATTTAGAGGGATGTCTTGTTTTTTAGAGGGTTGTCTTGTTATTTGGAGGGATGTCTTGTTTTTTAGAGGGTTGTCTTGTAATTTAGATGGGATGTCTTGTTATTTAGAGGGATGTCTTAATATTTAGCGGAATGTCTTGTTTATTAGAGGGATGTCTTGCTATTTAGAGGGATGTCTTTTTATTTGGAGGGATGTCTTGTTATTTAGAGGGATGTCTTGTTTTTTAAAGGGTTGTCTTGTTTTTTAGAGGGTTTTCTTGTAATTTAGATGGGATGTCTTGTTATTTAGAGGGATGTCTTAATATTTAGCGGAATGTATTGTTTATTAGAGGGATGTCTTGCTATTTAGAGGGATGTCTTTTTATTTGGAGGGATGTCTTGTTATTTAGAGGGATGTCTTAATATTTAGAGGGATGTCTTGTTATTTAGAGGAATGTCTTGTTATTTAAAAGGGATGTCTTGTTATTTAGAGGGATGTCTTGTTATTTAGTGGGATGTCTTGTTTTTTAGAGGGTTGTCTTGTTATTTAGATGGGATGTCTTGTTATTTAGAGGGATGTCTTGTTATTTGGAGAGATGTCTTTTTATTTAGAGGGATGTCTTGTTTTTTAGAGGGTTGTCTTGTTATTTGGAGGGATGTCTTGTTTTTTAGAGGGTTGTCTTGTAATTTAGATGGGATGTCTTGTTATTTAGAGGGATGTCTTGTTATTTAGAGGGATGTCTTGTTTTTTAGAGGGTTGTCTTGTTATTTAGATGGGATGTCTTGTTATTTAGAGGGATGTCTTGTTATTTGGAGAGATGTCTTTTTATTTAGAGGGATGTCTTGTTTTTTAGAGGGTTGTCTTGTTATTTGGAGGGATGTCTTGTTTTTTAGAGGGTTGTCTTGTAATTTAGATGGGATGTCTTGTTATTTAGAGGGATGTCTTAATATTTAGCGGAATGTCTTGTTTATTAGAGGGATGTCTTGCTATTTAGAGGGATGTCTTTTTATTTGGAGGGATGTCTTGTTATTTAGAGGGATGTCTTGTTTTTTAAAGGGTTGTCTTGTTTTTTAGAGGGTTTTCTTGTAATTTAGATGGGATGTCTTGTTATTTAGAGGGATGTCTTAATATTTAGCGGAATGTCTTGTTTATTAGAGGGATGTCTTGCTATTTAGAGGGATGTCTTTTTATTTGGAGGGATGTCTTGTTATTTAGAGGGATGTCTTAATATTTAGAGGGATGTCTTGTTATTTAGAGAAATGTCTTGTTATTTAAAAGGGATGTCTTGTTATTTAGAGGGATGTCTTGTTATTTAGTGGGATGTCTTGTTATTTAGAGGGATGTCTTGTTATTTAGAGAGATGTCTTGTTATTTAAAGGGATGTCTTAATATTTAGAGGGATGTCTTGTTATTTAGAGGGATGTCTTAATATTTAGAGGGATGTCTTGTTATTTGAAGGGATGTCTTAATATTTAGAGGGATGTCTTGTTATTTAGAGGGATGTCTTGTTATTTAGAGGGATGTCTTGTTTTTTAAAGGGTTGTCTTGTTATTTGGAGGGATGTCTTAATATTTAGAGTGATGTCTTGTTATTTAGAGGGATGTCTTGTTATTTAGAGGGATGTCTTGTTTTTTAGAGGGTTGTCTTGTTATTTGGAGGGATGTCTTGTTTTTTAGAGGGTTGTCTTGTAATTTAGATGGGATGTCTTGTTATTTAGAGTGATGTCTTGTTATTTACAGGTATGTCTTGTTATTTAGAGGAATGTCTTAATATTTAGAGGAATGTTTTGTTATATAGATGGATGTCTTGTTATTTAGAGGGATGTCTTGATATTTAGAGGGATGTCTTGTTATTTGAAGGGGTGTCTTAATATTTAGAGGGATGTCTTGTTATTTAGAGGGATGTCTTGTTATTTAGAGGGATGTCTTGTTATTTAGAGGGATGTCTTCATATTTGGAGGGATGTCTTGTTATTTAGAGGGATGTCTTGTTATTTGGAGGGATGCTTGTTATTAAGAGGGATGTCTTATAATTTAGAGGGATGTTTCGTTATTTGGAGGTATGTCTTGTTATTTAGAGGGATGTCTTGTTATTTAGAGGGATGTCTTGTTATTTAGAGGGATGTCTTGTTATTTAGAGGGATGTCTTGTTATTTGAAGAGATGTCTTAATATTTAGGAGAATGTCTTGCTTTTTTGAGGGATTTCTTGTTATTTAGAGGGATGTCTTTTTATTTGGAGGGATGTCTTGTTATTTAGAGGGATGTCTTGTTATTTAGAGGAATGTCTTGTTATTTAAAAGGGATGTCTTGTTATTTAGAGGGACGTCTTGTTATTTAGTGGGATGTCTTGTTATTTAGAGGGATGTCTTGTTATTTAGAGAGATGTCTTGTTATTTAAAGGGATGTCTTAATATTTAGAGGGATGTCTTGTTATTTAGAGGGATGTCTTAATATTTAGAGGGATGTCTTGTTATTTGGAGGGATGTCTTAATATTTAGAGGGATGTCTTGTTATTTAGAGGGATGTCTTGTTATTTAGAGGGATGTCTTGTTTTTTAGAGGTTGTCTTGTTATTTAGATGGGATGTCTTGTTATTTAGAGGGATGTCTTGTTATTTGGAGAGATGTCTTTTTATTTAGAGGGATGTCTTGTTTTTTAGAGGGTTGTCTTGTTATTTGGAGGGATGTCTTGTTTTTTAGAGGGTTGTCTTGTAATTTAGATGGGATGTCTTGTTATTTAGAGGGATGTCTTAATATTTAGCGGAATGTCTTGTTTATTAGAGGGATGTCTTGCTATTTAGAGGGATGTCTTTTTATTTGGAGGGATGTCTTGTTATTTAGAGGGATGTCTTGTTTTTTAAAGGGTTGTCTTGTTTTTTAGAGGGTTTTCTTGTAATTTAGATGGGATGTCTTGTTATTTAGAGGGATGTCTTAATATTTAGCGGAATGTCTTGTTTATTAGAGGGATGTCTTGCTATTTAGAGGGATGTCTTTTTATTTGGAGGGATGTCTTGTTATTTAGAGGGATGTCTTAATATTTAGAGGGATGTCTTGTTATTTAGAGGAATGTCTTGTTATTTAAAAGGGATGTCTTGTTATTTAGAGGGATGTCTTGTTATTTAGTGGGATGTCTTGTTTTTTAGAGGGTTGTCTTGTTATTTAGATGGGATGTCTTGTTATTTAGAGGGATGTCTTGTTATTTGGAGAGATGTCTTTTTATTTAGAGGGATGTCTTGTTTTTTAGAGGGTTGTCTTGTTATTTGGAGGATGTCTTGTTTTTTAGAGGGTTGTCTTGTAATTTAGATGGGATGTCTTGTTATTTAGAGGGATGTCTTAATATTTAGCGGAATGTCTTGTTTATTAGAGGGATGTCTTGCTATTTAGAGGGATGTCTTTTTATTTGGAGGGATGTCTTGTTATTTAGAGGGATGTCTTGTTATTTAGAGGAATGTCTTGTTATTTAAAAGGGATGTCTTGTTATTTAGAGGGATGTCTTGTTATTTAGTGGGATATCTTGTTATTTAGAGGGATGTCTTGTTATTTAGAGAGATGTCT